>NC_092756.1:32047993-32347993 GCF_047496795.1 Chiloscyllium punctatum
CGCAGCCCTTTCTGTCTCAGAGCCATTATCATATTCATTCTATCCCTTACTTATTAATTCATGACTTTTAATAAACAAGGTTATTGTACATTGTTATGGACCAGACCCGACCACTCAAAACATTCTCAAGCACGTAGCCCAGGCTGTGATGTTGCCAGTTGTTGAAGGTAAGAGTATCGTGGATATTCCCAGAGTGAATTACTTTGTCCGACAACCAACTTTTAAGCAAACAGAATGTATTTGTAAAAATAAGGAATGAAACACAACGAACCGAAAATACCGTACCTGAATAACTCATCCTATCCAAAATTGACAGGCTACCTCGAATTAAGGATGCTGATTCAAATTACTTACAACAATCCCAATAAACAAACCCCTGAGCACAAAGAATCTAAATTACACAAAAAAGCTTATAGTTTACGAAGTCAGAGGACTGAAGGAGGGAGAGATCGTTCAGTTTCAACAGTGAACCTGACTCAACTAACCCTCGAACGGAACTGACCTGTGCATCTGGAGAGCTGGTCACATCCCCTTGATTACGCCATTTTTTAAAAAAGGCTTGACAGCCTTCTTCCCGAGGCATTATCTGTTAGGTTAAAAAAAAACAAAGGACCCCAATGAAGCATTCAATATTGAGACATGTTGGAATTTTTGGATGTTTAGAACCTCTCTGAAAAAATTCAAGGACAACATAACGTTGTAAAGAGACCCCCTGTGTGACAACTCCCCCAATAAAAAACAGAATCTTCAATATCCAGATGGCTTCAATTTTCAAAACTCCCAAAAATGGTAGTTCGTACTCGACAATGCGCATGTATATTCGTTTTCTATAAACATGTAAACATGCAAAATTACATCCTGATTCAGTGTGTGGTACTTCCATCATTCAGTCCCTCCATTTGTCACTCAAGTCTCAACAATGCATTGGTAATCATGTTTTCAAGACTTGCCATGTGCACAACTTTCAAATTGAATGGCTGTAACAACAGGCTCCAGCTACACAGTCTTGCATTTTTTACTAACATTTCTCAAAAAGACTTCATTGAGTTATGATCAGTGTAAATAGTTCTCTCCGATACGCTGCTGTTAATATAAACACTGAAATGTTGTCATACCAACACAACACTCATGGTCTCTTTCTCAACTGTTGTATATTTCTACTAATGAACATTCAACTTCTTGAACGAATACCCAGTAGGTCTCTCTCTGTCTTCTCGTCATCTTCCTGCAAGAGCCCAACACCAAAATTCACATCGTTCACATTTAAATCCACCTTGAATGATTTTGCATCATCTGGTGTGTCTGATCGTGGGCAGTGGTTAACACATATTTCAAATGCCGTCAAATGCCTTCGGACAGTCCTCTGTCCACTGAAACTACTTGCCTTTCTTTAACAGTTCAGTGAGTGGAGCAGTCACACTGCGAAAATGAGGCACAAACATTTGATAAAATCGACTTAATCCCAGGAACTGCTCCTTTTGTCAACAGGATGCAAAATGTCCCAATTACCGTCACTTATAAATCTCATGACACCGTTTATCTATGTCCAACAGCATTGCCAAGAAAGGTTTATTTTGCTTTGGCAAATTCATTTTTTGCTAGGTTTACCACCAAGCCTGATCGAACAAGTCTGATAGATGCTGCAGTGTTCCTTCCATGAGTCACTAAAAATCAGAAGGTCATCAATGTAAACCACACATTGGATAATCCAGAAATTTTTTGGTTAGTTCCTGAAATGTGGCCAGCACGTTTTTCATACCAAATGTAAGTTGCTTATCCCACATTTTCAATACAGTTTTCCAACCGTGGAATTGGGTATACATCAACCTTTTTAACTGCATTGACGTTACGATAGTCCACACATAATCGTTGGGCACCATTTGGCTTTGGCATCATGACTATGGGTGATTTCCAGTCACTGTAACGCATTTTGATTATGCCATCTTAGAGCTTGCATTCAATCTCCTTCTGAACCTGTGCCAACCTTAGAGGATTATGCATGTAAGGATGTTGCTTAATCGTAACAATTAGGTGAGTACTGCCAAGTTAATATCTGCATGTAATATAATAACTCTTTCCGATCATTTCAATTTTTCTGATGAAGGTAAATCAATCAATTTTCCCAATTTTAAACAAGTACCTCATTGTCCACTTTAATTTGTGGAATGTCCGATTGAGAATCCTCTGAACTTTTTCTTACTTCTGTGCCGTACTCATTAACACCTTGTTCTCTGTCTTTCCTTCCCCATCTAAGTATATTTTGAGCATATTCACATGTCATACACTGTGAGATTTCTTTCTTTCTGGTGTCCCTATCAAGTAGTTACCCTCACTCAATATCCGTTGTATTTGATAAGGTCTACTAAACCTTGCTTTTCAAGGTTCACCTCTAACTGGAAGTAACAGTAATACCTTATCCCCGATCGCAATATTGCACTTTTTTCGATTTTCCGTCCGCTTCCTGCTTTATTGCATGCTTCAATACTTTTAAATGCTGTTCAGCCAACCCCCCAGCGCTATTAATCGTTCCCTAAAGTTTGAAACCTAGTCCAAATGTGTGGCCTTTGAATTCTGATTTACTGCTTTCTCCTTAATCAATATCAATGGTCCTCTCACTTAATGCCCAAAAATAATTCAAATGATTGAATTTGCTCGGTTAATTTGGTGCATCCCTGATCACAAAAAGAACAAATGGAATTCCCTTACCCTAATCATGTGGATAATCCTGATCATAAACCCTCAACATGCTCTTTAATGTTTAATGTCATCTTTCTAGCGCTCCCTGCAATTTTGGATGGTATGCAGTCGATTTGAATTGCTTTATTCCTAAGACATCACAGTGAATAAATTAGAAGTGATTTTTGAACCTTGACCTCATTGTATCTCTATTGGCAGTCCGTGTCTATTTTTTAAAAACAGTAATTCCTTTGCAATTCTTTCAGCTGTGATACTACTTCTTGGGATGGCCTCTGGAAATCTAGTCGATGCTTCCATTATTGTTTTCAAATACTGGTGCCAACCTTTTTGTTTGAGTTCAGGGACCTAGCCAATCAATTAAGACTCTTGTAAAAGGTTCATCAAATGCAGGAATAGTTAAGAAAGGCGCAGGTTTTATTATCGCTTGTGTTTTTTTCTAATTACCTGACATGTATGACACGTCTGGCAAAATTCAACTACATTCTGTTGCAGTCCAGGCCAGAAAAAGTGTCTCTGTGTTTTAGCCTGTGTTTTCCTCACTCCTAAATGACTTCTAGGTGGTAGCACATATACCATTCACATCACCTCTTTTCTGTATCCCATTGGCAATACGATTTGATGAACTTCTGCCCAATTTTGATCTCCGTGAGTATGTGATAGTCTCCATTTCCTCATTTTCCTCACAGGGGTACATTCAAAATTTCTAACGTATATGCTTTTTGATAAAACTGCTTAAACCTTTTATCTTTCTGCTGTAACTCAATTAGTTTAAATGAACTAAAATATTTTTAGGACGCCCTATTTGCTCAATAGTTTTTTTTTCACAACTATGTAATGGAACAAAGTCTCTGTAAATGTCACTTAAACTTCCTTATCTTTACATTTTTGATATCTCCTGTTTCAACTGGTGACATTGGAGGTTCATTACCCACACTCAGGAACCTTCCAGGATAAGACTCCTGCATTGCTTCAGTTGCCTGCGTCTCCACTGGCTTTTCAACCAGAGTAGGCAGCACTCCTACCGCTGAATCAACTGTATTTTTTTGCAAGGATAGATTGTATTCCTGGAGCTGAGAGTTTGTCCAAAACTTCAACCACAATTTCTCCACACTTTTCTGGACACTCTTTCCTCGCTTTGCATCATTATGCGCTTTTTGTCTCAAGGTGAGTTCCCTTTAGCAGTACCTTTTCTCGAAATAGTCCTTCTGGAGTATATATCTATTGATCTTTCAGCATCACGGAATAAGAGGATCCTGTTTCTCTTAAAATTGCATCCTCTTTACATGCCCTATGTCTGCAAACTTTGCCTTTGCAGGTATATTTTCTTCGCAGATCTGCCACTTGCTCTTTAACAAATCTCTGATCAGCTTATACACACTGATGCAGCTTTCTAGCTTCCACTGTGCTTTCTGTTACCACTCCAACAAAACTTCAAAGCTTATCCTGTTTTCTTGCATCTGTATTTTTTTTTCTGAATCCACCAACACAGTGATTTCATGTGACCTAATTTATTGCAATGAAAGCACCGGACCTTTATAACTTCTTTGTTTCCTTTTTAGCCTGTGCGTAGTTATCCTTATGACCTTCTTCGAGATGTACCTCTCCCTCTCCCTCCAACGTGAGGATTTCTCATTGCCGCAATTTCTATCCCTCATGGACTGAAATTGATTCTAGAAGCCAAACCATGTTTTATGGACCAATTCACAATCATCAGCCACTTCAGCTGCCAACCTTGCCGTTTTAACTCTCTGCTCTTCCAAATGTGTTTGCACTGTGTCAGGCAGTGAATCTTTGAACTCCTCCAAAGTAATTGTCTCTCTCAGAGCATTGTAAAGCTCTTTTCCAGCTATCAAAATTACTTTGTTTGATCCTTTCAAACTCAATATATGTTTGATCAGGATCTCTCCTTATATTCCTGAAACATTGTCTGTCGGATTCTGGCACAAGCTCATATGCACTTTCTTTACCTCCTCATACAGCCCAGATCCCTCATCTGATAGTGTTGTATTGCGAATACTTGCCCAAAATCAACCTACAAGTTTTGTTTGGATCAACAAAATCCACATGGTCACTGGCCACTGCAATTGTTTAGCCACTTTTTCAAATGAAATGGAAAAGGCTTACATATTCTACTCATCAAATTTAGGCAAGGCGTGAATATACTTAAAACGTTTCTCACCAGGCGTTTGACTACCATGGGTTCGCTAATCCTCACTCTGTTCTACACTAAGCTCACCTTCAGCCTTCATCCCCATCCTTTTAAGCTGACTTTTCATTCTAAGTGTCCATCTCTGAAGCACAAAACATTTCTATTTGTCTTTCTCTCCTGCTAAGGACATTCATTGTTTTTCTTTCCTCTGCTAAACCTATTCATTCTCTTTCTTTCTCTTCTGATTTTAGCCGTAATTCAAACTGATTCATTTCCGCTTTTAACTCCAGCTGCGTCATTTGCAATTGAAGTTTGCTCATCTCGACAGATCCTAATGGAGTTTCCAGCAAATTGGAATGCTGAGCTACTGCTGCAATCATTACATCTTTCCTCACATTAGGAGGTAGCTTCTCCGCAAGCTTGTCTACTAATTCCTGCAGCTTGGACTTATGTGCATTCTGTTAAAAAAAAACCAAGCTCACTTCTTCTACCTTCAAACCATCCTTGGTTCCTGCTCTGTGTCACCACCAAATCAAAACACGGAATAGGAGACACTAATACTTGCCACTTGCTGCCGAAATCCCGCAAGTGTCCCCCATTCTGTTATGGAATAGGCCCGACCCCACAGAACTTTTTAAGCAACTGTTGTGGTTCTGTTCGCCGAGCTGGGAAATTGTGTTGCAGACATTTCGTCCCCTGTCTAGGTGACATCCTCAGTGCTTGGGAGCCTCCTGTGAAGCGCTTCTGTAATCTTTTCTCCGGCATTTATAGTGGTTTGAATCTGCCGCTTCCGGTTGTCAGTTCCAGCTGTCTGCTGCAGTGGTCGGTATATTGGGACCACATCGATGTGCTTGTTGATTGAATCTGTGGATAAGTGCCATGCCTTTAGGAATTCCCTGGCTGTTCTCTATTTGGCTTGTCCTATAATAGTAGTGTTGTCCCAGTCAAACTCATGTTGCTTGTCATCTGCGTGTGTGGCCACTCAGGATAGCTCGTCGTGCCGTTTCATGGCTAGTTAGTGTTCATGGACGCAGATCGTTAGCTGTCTTCCTGTTTGTCCTACGTAGTATTTTGTGCAGTCCTTGCATGGGATTTTGTACACTACGTTGGTTTTGCTCATGGTAGGTATCGGGTCCTTTGTCGTCGTGAGTTGTTGTTTGAGACTGGCTGTTGGTTTGTGTGCTGTTATGAGTCCTAGTGGTCGCAATAGTCTGGCTGTCAGTTCAGAAATGTTCTTGCTGTATGTAGTGTGGCTAGTCCTTTGGGTTGTGGCATGTCCTCATTCCGTTTCTTTCCCTTAGGCACCTGTTGATGAAATTGCAGCGGTATCCGTTTTTGGTGAATACATTGTAGAGGTGTTCTTCTTCCTCTTTTTGCAGTTCTGGTGTGCTGCAGTGTGTTATGACCCTTTTGAACAGTGTCTTGATACAACTTCTTTCGTGTGTGTTGGAGTGGTTGCTTTCGTAGTTCAGGACTTGGTCTGTGTGTAGCTTTCCTGTATACCTTTGTGGTAAATTCTCCATTCGGTGTTCTCTGTACCATGACGTCCAAGAATGGGAGTTGGTTGTCCTTTTCTTCCTCTCTAGTGAATCTGATTCCAGTGAGTGTGATTCCATGAACACCAACTAGCCATGAAACGACACGACCAGCTATCCTTAGTAGCCACACGCAGATGACAAGCAACATGAGTTTGACTGGGACCGCACTACTATTATAGGACAAGCCAAACAGAGAACAGCCAGGGAATTCCTAGAGGCAGGGCACTCATCCACTGATTCAATCAACAAGCACATCGACCTGGACACAATATACCGGCCACTGCAACGGACAGCTGGAACTGACAACTGGAAGCCGTAGATTCAAACCACTATAAATGCCAGAGGAACGATCCCAGGAGGCTCCCAAGCATTGAGGATGTCACTGAGGGGACGAAACATCTGCAACACAATTTCCTAGCTCAGCAAACAGAACCACAACAACGAGCACCCAAGCTACAAATCTTCACACAAACTTTGAATTTCAAGCAACTAGCCCAGACAGTAACTTTGTTATTTCTTAAAAGTTAGTGTAGAGTGGATCTTCCTTGAGTGAATTAGCTGGTCAGACTGCCGAGTTTTAAACAAATAGCATTTATTTACCATATTACCGAATGAAACACAAGAAACCAAAACTAGAATACCTGAATAACTAATCCTATACAAACCCGACAGGCTATCCAGACTTTAGGATCCTGTTCCAAAATACTTGCAACAATCCCAATAAGCAAACCACTTAGCACCAAGAGTAAAACTGACACAAAGGCTTACAGGTTATAAGGTCAGAAGGACAGAAGGAGGGGGAGACCGTTCAGTTCCAACAGGGACCCTGACTTAACTAACCGCAGAACTGAGCAGACCTGTCCACTTTGAGAGTTGGCCACGTCCTTTTGAATATACAAGTGTCTTATTAAAGGCTTGAAAGCTTTCTGGCTGAGGCATTACCTCTTAGATATAAACAAAAGGATCCCAATGAAACTTCCAAAGTTCAGACATATTGGAAACGTTGTTCATTTAGACCATTTAAAAAAAAATTAAAGACAACATAACCGTGTAAAAGGACCGGTTTTGCGACAACATGCCACATATGGCTTTGGACTGAATCAATAAATGTAAGTCTTACTGCTTTGAAGCCAATAAAGTGTATTCAAGTGTTTGTGAGTTTACATAAACTAAGGCTGAATCGTATTGTGTGTTGAAGGGTCAACATTGTTTTATTACAGCAATGAGAAGAACGTCCAGACAGATCCACACTTCCTGTGTATGCTGAGGGCAAATGGCAAATATTCCCACAGAGAATCTATTGGGTGGCGTCTGGTCTCGGTGAGGAGAGATCAGCACTTTAACTACATCTAGATTGCGTATATTTTTGGGTGGCTGTTTTTGGGGGGGGGGGGCAGTGTTCAGGTGGTTACAGCATTGCAAACTGATAACACAGCAGAATCATCTAACCTGTGATAAGGAAACATCGATCATTCTCCCTCACAACTAACTTCACGAGAGCAATTGGTGATGGGAGATGTGATCAATAGTCAGCGATGTCAACATTCAATCAAGTCCAGTTGTTACTTGTACAATACTGAAAGGTGTTAACTGGATCTGTTTGTTCAGTGACTGTGATTGATGTCAGTCTCCATGGATCCTCATGAAGTCGCTGGATGGTTTCCCTCTTCTATTAGTCAGGGGCTTCTTGCAATGATTCATCCCATTGTAGCAGCAGAGGCAGCACCTGCAACACTAACAGGAATTAGCAGTTGCAGAGACGGGGAGAGGAGAGGTCAGAATCTGAGAGTAGACTGGAATGTTCTAACAATGGATCAGAATCTGAGAACAGTAGACTGCAATGTTCCAATAATGGATCAGAATCTGAGAACAGTAGACTGGAATTTTCCAACAATGGATCAGAATCTGAGAACAGTAGACTGGAATGTTCTAACAATGGATCAGAATCTGAGAACAGTAGACTGGAATGTTCCAATAATGGATCAGAATCTGAGAACAGTAGTCTGGAATGTTCCAACAATGGATCAGAAACTGAGAACAGTAGACTGGAATGTTCCAATAATGGATCAGAATCTGAGAACAGTAGACTGGAATTTTCCAACAATGGATCAGAATCTGAGAACAGTAGACTGGAATGTTCCAATAATGGATCAGAATCTGAGAACAGTAGACTGGAATTTTCCAACAATGGATCAGAATCTGAGAACAGTAGACTGGAATGTTCTAACAATGGATCAGAATCTGAGAACAGTAGACTGGAATGTTCCAATAATGGATCAGAATCTGAGAACAGTAGTCTGGAATGTTCCAACAATGGATCAGAAACTGAGAACAGTAGACTGGAATGTTCCAACAATGGATCAGAATCTGAGAACAGTAGTCTGGAATGTTCCAACAATGGATCAGAATCTGAGAACAGTAGACTGGAATGCTGCACCAATGGCTCAGAATCTGAGAACCCTAGGATGGAATGCTGCAACAATGGACAGGAGTTTATCCGAGGGTCTTTTAATTGTTTCCAGGTATTAGAACAGATTACCACTTCGGATATACGGCTTGCTGGTGATTATTCAGGCTGGTTACTATCTCATGCTTGCTATTGTTGGTGTTCCTGGTAAGTCTCCCCCTCTCTATCTAGTTATTAATCCCATAAGCCATGGTGAACTTCAATGCTATTTCTGTTAACTATATTTGGCAAAGTTGGAATCTACTGTCTTCAGTTCACCTGTTCATTCCCACAAATTTCAAAACCGCCCACACCCCCGCCCTCACACACACCTGAGGACAAGACTGTTCACAATCCGGAAGTATCTATTTCCCCTGAATTGATTTATGTGTTCACATTCTCTCCATCACCAAACAGACCAACTATTAGCTCCTTGGTATCCCCATTCCCCAGCTTAACACTTGTGCAGTTGCAAAATACGCAATTAATTATAAATGCCTTGGAAAATTTCAGACTTCATGGTTCTAGCTGTCTTTTAATCACTCTTTCTGTTACAATGTTTCAATCATGACCTTGTTCTTGTCTCTAAAGTAAATTCATGTCAGGGACACCGTGTCAGATTAGTAATGTCGCTGGCCACGTCATTCAGTGGTCCAGGCTACTACACTAAAGACATTGTTTCAAATCCTGTCTCAGATGATGAGAGAACTTAAACTCAAATGACAGGAACTGGAAATAAAAGCGAATTTCACGAGCTTTGTCGATAAGTTCATCTATTTCACTGATGTCCTTTGGTAAAGAAATCTAACATTATTACCTGGTCTGGATAAAGACGACGTCAGGTCCACAGCAATGTGCTTTGCTCTATACTGCCTTAAGGAATGGCCTCACAGTAAAGGGCATTTAGTGAGGTCAACAGATGGTGCCCTTAACAGCGATGTAGACATCCTATCTAATGACAACACGAAACGTTGGGAAAAAAGAATGATGCGAGAGATTGGGAGAAAGAGAAAGTTTCAGAGAAACTGAGCAGATTTGGCAGCCTCGGAACGAGAGAAGAATAGAATTGACATTTCGACTCCAATGACCATCCATCAGAACTGCACACAACTGGGAAATAGTGTGATTGATGTTGGTGACAGGTATGTCTGTTGTGAAGGGGAGAAGGAGGGAGTCGAACAGATAGACAAAGAGAGAGATAGAGAGAAAGAAGCAAATAGAGGGATTGTTGATGACCAGCTGGAATGGAAATAAAAATCAAGATTAATCTTATTTATTTTTCTCCTGTTGCCATTTCAATGAAAATCCTGTCCAGTAAGGTATACATCAAAGTTACGGTTGGAAGTGAGTTATGTCCCTTTGTGTCCCTTTCCTAAGAGTGATCATCTTTTTAAAAATTCATTAATGGGATGTTGTAACATCATGTAATTCCCTTTCCACGCTGTGAGAAGCTGTTGGTGAGCTGCCTTCCTGACCACTGCAGTCTGTGGGTTGTAAGCATTCAATGCTTAGTTCCATCTGGTTTAATTTCTTTGCGACTTTATAGTGAGTGATATAACTGATTGTTTGGGCTTGGACCTTTCAAACGGCAGCCGAGAGGTAACAACATTGCTATGGGTCTAGAGTCACATGTGAGCCCGATCAGGTGAAGATGATAGATCTCATTCCTTGAAGGACATCAGTGTGTCAGGTAGGTTTTTCTGACAATCGTTTCATTGATTCTTAATTCGTGATATTTTATTGAACTCAAATTCCAATATTTGCTGCGGTGGGAACTGAATCTGTGCTTCGGGTCATTACCTGGCTCGCTGCAGTAATAATACAGCTAGACCATCACCTCCTCAGCATCTCCAAACATCTCCAATGGCAGTAGTGATGATGCTGTTGGCATGGATGTGCTGGAAGTATTGCGTTTCGCAAGGCAAAAAAATTATTTGGCAAAACATACCATCCTTCTCATTTTGTATTTATGAGAAGGGGAGATGATGGGAAGTGCTCTTGGTGAAAAGGAGCTGAATGCCCTTGGTCATGAGTCACTGACAGAATTCATACAGAGCAGCAAGTAATCAGCACAGTATATTGTGTAATGTGCTTCATTGAAAAATGATTCAAATATAGGCGTGAAGACACCTCCGTGCAGCTGTAGAGAGATATTGAGACAGCACGTGGGGCAACGTGAACAGATTTTCTCTCCATTATAAGGAATGATCTCCTTGCCACAGTGAGATAGTGTAAAGGGGTTTGACTAGATTAGTCTCTGCAGTGATGGTACCACGAGGAGAGTTTGAAGGAAATGAGTGTTTAATCTGTAATGCTACAAGAGATTAAAAAGTGATTGCAATAAAACTTGAGCGTTTTGAACCAGGACTCATTATTCCCATAACAAAAAAATAATAGCGTTAAATATAACGTATTTTACTGCAGTATATGTTTTCATTTGTGTACAGATACGTTGATAGGAAAGGTTTAGCAGGATATCGGCCAAGTGCAGGGAAATGGAGTTAACATGAATGGACGTTTTGGTTGTCATAGTCCAATTTGGGCTAAAGGGCCTGTCTCCCTGCTGTTAAACTCTTTGACTCTCTGATAGTTTACACTCTCTGTGGAGACCCCATGTTGGTTGTGAGAGAGCTGCAGATTCTGAATGAGTTATCACCATCTCAACGTACAGTTGGAGTGAGACCCTGCACTAAGCATCATTTTGTTCACAAACATGTCAGCAGCTACACTCTAATAGAGTTGGCCATTCCCAAAAGTTTCTGATCTCCATGCAGAAGACGAGCCTGTCTTCTCAGAGATGGCAGATGCCTCCTTGCGACTTGTGACCAGGCATCTGGTGTGCTCCTCTCCATCAGCAAACCACATTAATGTAACACATGTGTAGCGTTATGAATGGAGCCAGGAGGAACAACTTGGACCAGTCTGTCTGTGCAGTCTCTGCTTCATTGGTTTGTCGTGTTGCAGCATCAATGACATCCTCCTATTTCAGTGTAACAGTTTGGAGGGGCTGAATGGTCTCTTCTTTTCGTGTGTCAGCGTCTCGAGGGGTTGCATTTCCAACTCCTGATCCCAGGCAAGAGGTTCATTATTGGGTGACTCCTGGTAGCTGCTAACCAGCATGTTGTGCTGACTAGACTCCTTATCGTCCTGTGGAATAATAAACAAGCAGGAGGCTGGAAGAACACAACAAGCCAGGCAGCATCAGGAGGTGGAGAAGTCAATATTTCCAGTATAACCGTTCTTCAGGATTGGGGGTGGGTGTAGGGGGAGATGCAGATGAAGAGAGATGGAAATTGTCGGGGGTGGGGAGAGCAGGGAAAGGGGAATTGAAATGGGTGGTGACTGGGATCTCACGTCGGTCCCTTTGAGCCCAGCTATGTTAGCTGGGAGGCAGGTGAATCTCTGTTTCACCTGGAAGGACTGTTTGAGGTGTTGGATAGAAGTGAGGGAGATTGTGTGCCAGCAGGTGATGCATCTTTTCCGTTTGTAGGGGCAGTTGTCAGTGGGGATTAGAGGGTTTGGTGGGCAGTGTGGCACGAACCAAAGATTACCGAAGGGAATGGTCCTTGTGGAAAATGTGCCAGGTGTTGGGATCCAATCTAGTTTACTGTATCTGGTGCTTCTGATGTGGTATTCTCTACATTGGTGATCCCAAGTGTAAATTAAGAGGATGTTTTGCTAAGCATCTCAGCTGGGCCCATAAGGGCTGAGCTGACCTACCAGTCACTGCCTATTTCAATTTCCCCTCCCACGCCTTTCCAACGTGGCCATCCTTGACTTCCTCCATTGCAACTTGAAACAAACCGCAAATTGGAGGAACAACACTTCATCTTCTGTATGGGCAGTCTACAGCCCGGGTGACTCAACATTGAATTTTGCAATTTCAAATAACTGCCCCTCCAATCCCCCAAATACATTCCCAGCCTCTCCTCCTCCCTTCCATTCCTCTGATTAGCCCTTCTTCCATCTCCCAACTGGATTCACTCCTCCCATCGACCAACCCAGTCATAACCTCTACTTTTGTTCACCTATCCCCACCTCACCATCCTGTCTCCACCTCCCCCTCCCCGCCTCTTTAAATGTAAACTCCCTAACCCCCCCCCCCAACACTCCCAGTCCTGAAGAAGGCTTTCACTCAAGTCGTTGACTTCTCACCTCCTGATGCCGCCTCTCTTATTGTGTTGTTCCGGTGACCTGACTGTCTACTTTGAATTCCAACATTTGCCGATTTTAAAAAAAAATCTCAGAGAGTGAATGGGCTGTGTCTCTTCTTATCGAATAGTTTCGATGAGCTGAATGGCTTTCTCACATTCCAATGAAACCAGCTTGAGATGCTGAATGAGTTCCTCTTTCTGTACTTTGAAAATGATCAGGGTCCAGCAGTGCTGAAACACGAATGTTACCTGCACGTTAACAGCATGAGCTTGAATATTGTCCAGGTTTTTATGCTTTACATGATCTTCATTGAACATCTTCACTTCTGATCGAATTACGGAAGGAAAGACATTGATGAAGCAGCTGTAGATATTGGTGCTAAGGAAGCTACCCTGAGGATCACCCACAGAGATATCCAGGGACTGAGATGATTGATGTCCACCAGCCACGTTGTGTTCTGAATGTCACAACCACTTATTTACAACTGATTCCTAATAAGTTCAGTCTTGTTCCGATCCTTTGAAACCTTGCCCATTCAAATCTTGATGTAATGTCAGGGCCAGTCACTCTGACACTGTGTTCATATCTTTTGTTCATGTCAATAGGCCAAGATATATGTGTGGGGAGTTTTTCCTTCTCTCCGAGGATCGTGATTGTTAGGGCTTCTCTATCCAAGACAGTTGCATCCCTGAAATGATTTAGAGGGGGTGAGGAAAGTGTCAATTGATTTTGAGAGAGTCGAGGGCTACAAAGATTATGACATGAAAGAGAAATTGCTGCCAAGAGCAGATCAGCCCTGACCTTACTGAAGGGAAGGGCAGATTTGAGGACCCAAATAGCCTCGTGTTATTCCAGCATTCCCCACAGTCCAGTCACTTTGTGCTCTCTTCCATTTCCTGTGTTACTGACCTGAAGTAGCTGAATAGACTGATCCTGTCGCTGCATAACCGGATACCAGTGCTGCATGATCTATTCTCAATGCAATTGTATCGGTTCAATGGACTGATTGGCCTCCTCCTGTAACTGTATATCAGGCTTCCGGGGTTGAAAAGCCTTACCTTGTCGTGGTGTAACTGAAATCCATATTTTCTAAATCTGTCACCCTAGCAGAAAGTGAACACTCCAGATGCTGGAGATCAGAGTCCACAAGTGTGGCACTGGAAATGCATGTCAGGTCAGGCAACATCCGAGGAACAGAATAATCGATGTTTTGTACATTCCTGATTCCTGAAATATCGATTCTCTTGTTCCTGCCTGACCTGCTGTGCTTTTTCTAGATCCACACTTTTTGACATCTACCACCCCGACCGAACAACCTTCCTGCTCACATCATCAAATCACTTCAAACAATTATTCAAGCACATTGCCATTCTCAATATTCCTATCTCCTTTGGCCATTCCCCACGCAAACAAGTATACCACTTCAGATACTTTTGGAGGGAACGAACGTTCAAGGGAAAGCAACGGTAGCCAAGTTGGTGGTATTTCCTGTATTTCCAAATTAATGTACATTTTATCTTTCAGAATTGTCTCAAGTCTCCTACCTACCACAAATGTTAAACTTACTGCTCCATAGTTTCATGGCTCTTTTTTCAGTCCTTCTTGAGTAGGGGCACAATACTTGATATCGTCCAGCCTTCCAGGATCGCACCTCTGGTTAATGATGATTTAAACCATCAGCTGGGTCCCCCGCAAATGCTTCTCTGGGTCTTTACAGTGTTCTTCGATATATCTGGTAAGGAACGTGAGATGTATCCAACCTCAAGCGTTCTAGTACGTCCAGTACCTCCTGTACTGTGATATGGACTGTCCCTAAGAAATCACCATGAACTTCGCCAAGTTCCTAAGTACTCGTGTCTTTCTCCATATTAAACACAGAGGAGAAATATCCATTGATGGTCTCGCCCATCTCTTATGTTTCCACACATACATGTCACTTTGGTCATTGACGGGCCCTATTTTCTCACTAGTTATTGTTTTTCCATGATGGAAGAGAGCACAAACTGTCTGGACTGTGGGGAATGCTGGAATAACACGAGGCTATTTGGGTCCTCAAATCTGCCCTTCCCTTCAGTAAGTTCAGGGCTGATCTGCTCTTGGCAGCAATTTCTCTTTCATGCCATAATCTTTGTAGCCCTCGACTCTCTCAAAATCAATTGTTTTTAATGTACTGAATGTACCATTTTGGGATCATCATAATCTTCTCAGCCCCCTTTCATGTTCCCTTTTCGCCCTACTGATTTCCTTCTTCAGTAAATTCCTGTGTCCCTTATATACCTCCTGGGATTCACTTGATCCAGCTGCCTGTAACGGAGCTGGGGTTTTTTTCTGGTCAAAGCCTAAATATCTCTTGTCATCCAGGGTTCCCCATTCCTGCCAACTTTTCTTTCACCTCCACACTAACAAATAGACCTTGAATTCCAGTATCTCACGTTCAAAGGACTCCCACCTGCCAGAGATCCCTTCGCTGACACTGAACTATGTCAGCAAACCCCTGCAAACTCCTACCTAATTCCATCTAAATTCATCTTGCCCCAATTTAGAACTTGAAGCTGTGGATCAGTTTTGTCTCTCACCATAAATATGTGAATATTAATAGAACTATGGCCATTGGTTCCTAAGTGTTCCCACACTGTCACCTCCGTCACCTGTTCTGTCTTATTTCCTAAGAGTACATCGAATTTTGCCCCTTCCCGAGAAGGCCCAACTACATGTTGCTTGAGGGAATTTTCCTGGCGCAATTAACGGATTCCCCCCCACCAAATCCCTTAGCGCTCTGGCAGCCCCACTCAATGTTATAAAATTTAAATCCCCAATTATGTCAAGCCTTTTGCTTCTGCATGTCCCACCTCTCTGCAAGTATATTCGTTAGTCTAATTCCTGGTGACTATATTGGGTCCTACAGTACGGCCCCTATAATATCACAATACACCTTCCTATTTATTAGCTCCAACCACAAATCCTCGCTGTTTGATCCTTCAGTTATTTGATATCTGATTACTGCTGTGATACTCCCCTTAATCAGAAATGTAATCCCCTCCCTTCTTTCCACCATCCCTGTCCTGCCTAAATCAGCTATACACTGGCACATTAAGCTGCCAGCCCTTAGCTATGTTTCTGTAATGCCTGTAATATCCTAGTCCTACATAGCTATCCATGCTTTGAGTTCTTCGGCCTTACCTGTCAGTCTTCGTGCATTGAAATAAAAGCAATTTAATACTAACAGGCATTCATGCTCCCTCTTGTGTTCCAGCCTGACCTGTCTTTTCACTTTACTTTGTCTGATTACTGTATCTCCTTCCAGCCTCGCACTTGGCTACCTGCTCTTGAGGACCACACCCATTGCCAATCTTGTTTAAACCCTCCGTTGGAGCATGAGCAAACCTGCTTGCCAGGATATTGATCCCCACCCTCCAGTGCATGTGCCACCTGGCCTCTTGAACAGGTGAACTCTGTCACAGAAAAGACCCCAATGATCTAAATATCTGAGCGCCTCCCCCCCTTCCCCCCGCACCAATTCTTTAGTTATGCATGTATCTGCCATATCCTTCTATTCTTACTTCCATGAGCACATGAAACAGGAGGAAGTAATCAGGAGATTACCACTTCGAGGTCTTGGTTTTTAACGTTTCTCCTAGCTCTCTGTAATCACTCTGGAGGACCTCATTCCTATATCTACCTCATTCCTATTTGTGATGCCAACGTGCACAATGACTTCTGGCTGCTCACCCTCCGCCTTGACAATGTTCTGCAGTTGCTCAGAGACTTCCTGGATCCTGACACCTAGGACGTAACACAACTTGCTGGATTCCAGTTTGAGGCCCCAGAATCTCCAATCTGTCCCTCAAACAATCGACCCTCCTGTCTCTAAGACCCTGTTTAAATTTACCCTTCCTCCCGGTGTACCCCAGAGCCAGTGGTAGTACCACCAACTTGGCTACTGCTGCTTTCCCTTGAATGGTCGTTCCCTCCAACAGTACCTGAAGTGGTATACTTGTTTGCGTGGGGAATGGCCACAGGAGATAGTTGCATTTTCTGCCTACTCCCTTTGCCATTCCAAACCTACTCTCTGCTTGAAACACGATAGGGAGCAAGGACTGGCTGTTGAATTAAATTGTGTTTATTTAACTGCAACAAGGCTGACAGGTAAGACTGATGAACTCAGGGCATGGATGTTTATGTGGGACTCTGCCATTATAGTCATTATAGAAACATGGTCAGAGTGGGTCCTGGGCGTGACCACCATCCAGCTTCAGCTCCCAAACATGGTCTCCCAGGAGCTGCAGCTGGCTGGGTGCACTTTCTACACGTGTAGTCAACAGGGACAGTGGAAATCTCTCTGAGCTCTCACATGCCACAGGAGGAACGTGCAACTGGTCTAACTGCCATCTTGACTGCTGTAATACTAAAGTAAAATGACTTTATTTGAATTTGCCTGTACTTTTTTTCTGAGCTGCTGCTGCTGTCTGAAGCCTCTCAAACCAATGACTTACTACTTACTCTGCTACCAACTGCATTTTCTCTCCTCCTCCGCATTTACTTTTGTTTCGGGAAGAAGGGAGACACGACAATCAGAAAAAGTAAAGTGAAAAGACTGGTCAGGCTGGAACATAAGAGGGAGCATGAATGCCTGTTATGTTTGTGCTTTAAGCACTCCTTGACACCAAGTCCATGACGACCTACTCTCCAGAGCACGTCATCACTTGTACTTGGTGGGTGTCTTGCTGAGTCTTCCTCCTGCTGGTGGTGACTGCGCTGAGGCAAATATTCACCCCAACAGCCAATCCGCGTTGTCGCAGTCCCCTTGTCCTTTCTGTCTATTCCTACTGCATTGATGAAATCCTTGAATCCGTCGATTGCATTCCGAACTGTGTCTCACTCCAAAGGGAGAGAGGTTATGTTCCAGTGAACACAGGGCTGATGGAAAAAGAATTGCATTCGACATTGGAGCAACATTCTTGCGATCTGCCCACTGAGTCTGCTGTTCTGTTAAATTCTGTTATGTTTATTCTGAGAATCCCCATTCTACTTGACCGCATTTTCCCTATAACAAACTCATGTTTAATAATCAGTCTGCCTCAGCCTTCAAGATGTTTAGTGATATAACCTAAACAGCCCTCAGAATTGTCTCAAATTATTTCCCTCTCACTGCTGGGAGACTTGGTGGTCTTCAATCCTTATTTCTAGCACTCTATGTGAGAGTTGTGACAACGCTAGATATTGTCGTGTCCCATCACACCTTCGCGGGGGCCAGTGTCAAGAGTAAAATAAAAACTGTCAGAGCCTGTCCTCTTCTCCCTCATCTTCCGCATCAGCCTAAGTTACAGCTCACCCGGATCTGGGGATTTGGTCACCCTTTACACTGCATAAACTTTCAACTCTTCCTTGGTTTGTCTATCAAATCGTTCAAGGGGCACACTGTCACTCTCCCTGAATGCAGGAACTGCTTCTCCCAACTGAAAAACGATATGAAGCCCGTGTTTAACATATCCTGCGGCTCCGTGCACAGGTTGCCCCCTTTGTCTCTAATACGCCCCCTTCTTTCGGCTGTCACCCTCTTTCTCTTAATAAACTGATATAATGTCTTTGGATTCTTGTTAATCTTACCCATTAATGTTTTATTACGATTCCCCTTCTGCTCTTCGACTGAAGTTTTATGATTAACCCGACACTTTCTATATTCATTTAGTACATCCATTGACCTGCTCACTTTGTACCTGCTTTAAGCTTCTCTTTTGTTTTTAATTCTGTTCTGATTTGTTTGTCGACAACCGAAGCTCTCTGGGCTTGTTTTCCAAATCTTCATCTTTCATGTAACACGTTGGGCGGACACTCTCATTAATTCCATTTTGATCAAGTGATCCCCAACCCCCCGCACCACGGTGTTCTGCTACAGTTTCACCCAGAAGCCGTTGGACGTTCGCCAGATTCCGTCATATTTTTTCATAAAATCGGTCTCCCGAATCTAAAAACCTTTTATTTACCAGATGGTGCATTTTTAAAATCTTTTCCTTAGCAAACATAAAATGCATGATGTCATGGTCACTGGCCATATAATGCTCTCCCAATCCTGCCTGCAATATCCTGACTGGCTTCATTCCCCACAGTGAGGCACATCACTGCCGCACCCATTGTTGTATCAGCTCCATGATGATACAAGGAGTTTGTGGAATAAATTTCAAGGCATCTGTCCTCTCTTAAAATATTATCACTGCCAGAATTAATGCTTGGAAATGAAATGCCTGCGTATAATAAACCGATTATTGTTTTTACATACCTCAGTAAATCGGCTTTATATCTGCTCCCGTACTTTCTTTTATCTCGGGGTCTATAATATTTCCCCAGCAGTGCCTCGGCCATGGTTTTGATCCTGAGCTCTAACCCCCAAGCCTCATTAGAAGATCTTTCCAAGATATCGCCCATTCTTACTGTAGTAGCTGACTCCATAACTAATCATGCAACACCACCTCCTCTTTTACCCCTCTCCTATCCTGCCTATAGTTCTTGTATCACAGCATATTGAGTAGTCAGTCCTGACCTCCCTCAAACGCACCTCTGAAATGGCAACAATGTGACATTTCCGCATGTCACCTTGTTCCCTTATCACATCTGTCCGTCCGATAACATTCCCAGCATTAAGGTCAAGCACATCCATACTGCAATATAACACATGGAATACTCTGTACCTCGGAGTTCTTCAATCATTCACTGTCTCTTATCCAGCTGCCCAATTCATGAAACAAAACTGTAACTCTGGGACTGAATTAATATTTTTTCAAATGCAATTTCATTTTTAATAAATGTATTAACCTGATGCAATTTTCCAGAACTGAGCAGTCTGCTCCACATACAATGTGTTTCTGCTGATTAATTCCCTGTTCAGTGTGCAGAGGGGACGGTCCTCAGTAATAGGGAAAATGAGGACGGCACATGCTGGAGATGAGTCGAAACCTGTGGCACTGAAAATGAACAGCCAGTCAGGCAACATCTGAGCAGCAGGAGACTCAAAGATTTGGGCATCACCTCTTCATCAGGAACCATTTCATGGTTCACAGGATATTGGGAACCATACATACTATTTGAAGCAGCATGGTATATGGCCCTGAAATGGAAAGCAGTCAATCAGTTGGTTGTACAGTGAGTAGACAATTTCAGGTGAAGTGCAGACTAATTGAAGTACAAACATAAGAATAGATAAATCCCCTGGGCCAGAGGGGAAACACCCTAGGTTGCTAAAGGAAGAGAGGGAAGAGATGTCTGTGCCTTTGGCGATGGTCTTTGCGTCTTCACTCTCCATTGGAGTAGTTCCAGATGATTGACCGTGGCAAATGTTACTCCCTTGTTCAGGAAAGTGAATTGGGATAATCCTGAGAATTACAGTCCAGTCAGTCTTACATCAGTATTGGGCAAAGTAGTGGAGAGGATTCTGAGAGACACACTTTAGGATTACTTAGAAAATCATAGCTTGATTAGAAATAGTCAGCATGGCTTTGTGAGGGGCAAGTCATGCCTCACAAACCTTACAGAATTCTTTGAGGATGGAATCAAATACAATGACGAATGTAGAGCAGTGGATGCGGTGTGCATGGATTTTAACAAGGTGTTTGATCACGTTCCCCATGGCAGATTCATTCAGAAAGTAAGGTGGCTTGGTACACGAAGAAACCTGTGTGTCTGGATACAGAATTGACTGGCCCATAGAGACACAAGGTGGTACTAAATGGGAGGTATTCAGTCTGCAGCTCAGTGAAAAGTGGCGTTCTGTAGGATTCCGTTCTGGGAACTCTGCTGTTTGTGGTTTTTATAAATGATTTGGATGAGGAAGTGGAAGGGTGGGCTGTTATAAATGTGGATTGGTAGAATTGTGGATATTGTGGAGGGCTGTTTGAGTTTGCACTGGGACAGTGACAGGATGAACAACGGAGCTGATAAGTGGCAGATGGATTTCAACCTGGAAAAGTGTGAAGTGATTCATTCTGGATAATCACATTTGAATGCAGAATGCAGGATAAAAGATAGGTAGCGCTCGTCAGGACCCCAACAATTCACCTTCCTGTCCAGCCACCTTCCTCTGCCACCATAGGAATGCAAGACCTGTGTCCTCACCTCCCACCACACTTTCCAGAACCTAAAGATCCTTCCACATCTATCAGGGTTTCATCTGTAATTCCACACATGTCAGCTACAGTATCCGTTGCTCCCAATGTGGTATTCTATACGTTGGGGAGATAGGACCTCTACTTGCACAGCACTTCAGAGAACTTTTCTGGAACATCAGCACCAACCAACCCCACTGCCTCGTGGCCGAATGCTTCAACTCCACCTTCTACTCTGCTGAGGACATGCAGGTACAGGGCTTCATCCATCGCCACTCCCTTACCACCTCATCGTCGACCTCAGCACACTCCAATCCCATGGCGTCAATGTGGATTTCACCAGTTTCCACGTTTCCCCTCCTCCCACCTTATCACAGTTCCAAACTTCCAGCTTAGCACCGCTCTCATGACCCGTCTCATCCTTTTATTCAAAGTGGGAAAAACTATTTTCTTGGATTCCCGACAGAGTGGAAACAGGCCCTTTGGCCCAACAAGTCCGTGCCAAACCTCCGAAGAGAAACCCATTTCTCTCCGACTAAGGCCCCTCTAACTATGGACAATTTAACATTGCCAATTCACCTGGCCTGGGCACCTTTAGACTGTGGGAGAAAACCGGAACATCCGGAGGAAACCCATGCAGACACGTAGGAGAATGTGCAACCTCCACACAGAGAGTCGCCTGAGGCTGGATTCTAAATTGGTCCCTGGCACTGTGAGGCAGCAGTGCGAACCACTGAGCCATTGTGCGCACCTGTCCATCTTCTTTCTTACCTCTCCACTCCACCCTCTCCTCCAATGTATCACCATTACCCACACTTCCATCCAACTATCGCACGCTCAGTTACCTTTCCCCAGCCCCAACCCCTCCCATTTATCACTCCACCCTCATGGATCCCATTCTTATTGCTGATGAAGGGGTTTTGCACGAAACGTCGATTTTCCTGCTCCTTGGATGCTGCCTGAGCAGTTGTGCTTTTTCCAGCTCCAGCCTCATGACTCTAACTTCCAGCATCTGCTGTCTTCGCTTTCGCCTTGTTAACATCTCCAATCAGTGCATGTCCGGTTTGCAAATGAAACATGGCAAATATCTGATTATTTTTAGGATCACTAAACTCATCACCTTGCAGTCATAACCTTTGTTGAAAATACATTTGAAAGGATCTGAATTCAGGCAGAATGTTACTGAACCTCATAGCTGCCTGTGGCACTTCGTGACATAGTGGCCTGAACCTAAATGTCTCCCAAGCACTACCTCGTGATTCAGGGCAGTCGTTCAAGCATTATTTCACAACAAATCATTTGGAATCCACCTTGGCAATCCACCTTTGGAATCCATTTGGAGTCTGGGAGGTAGGTCAGATGTCATCACCGTAAATAATTTGTGTGGTGTGCTTCTGACACTCCATGTCCACACATCTGCTCTCTGGGCCAGGGTCTGACTGAAAATGAATTTGTAAAGCATGGTTGCTAGTGAGTCAATGATGTCTAATTTGGACAGCATTTGTACTAACGTAGAGACCAGTGATAGCCTGGTGGTTAGTTTCCCCGCGGTACAATGTGGATTCCAAATGATTTGTTGTGAAGTAATTCTTGAATGACTGCCCTGAATCATGTGGTAGTGCTCTGGAAACATTTAGGTGCAGGCCAGTATCTCACGAAGTGCCACAGGCAGCTATGAGCTTCAATTACACTCTGCCTGAAGTCAGTTCCTTTTAAATGTATTTTCAACGAAGGCTATGATTGCAAGTTGATGAGTTTAGTGATCCGAAAAATAATCAGATATTTGCCATGTTTCATGAATTGCGCAAAAATAAGGTGTCAATTATAATTATTCAACCAAACAATAATTGCATCATCTCTGAAAACAATTAGTTTGATGTTATATTTATGAAACTAAAATACAAACTCGTTTCAACATTTAATGTTTCAAAAATAAAGAATGTACGATTTATTCTATTTCGAACAAAGAAAATGCTATCTGTCTATTACAATTACATACACATTGTCGGTATTCAAATAAATGCGTTGTCACACCAACATTTGGAATGTGCTTGGCGTCTGACAGATTATATATTCCGATTGAGAAAATAATTGAACAACCATAGAGAATTGGCGTTCTTATATATTTAAATAACAATCAGTTTATTTTCTCACTTAAATGTACGAGCTTCAGCTATTTACCAACAATTGAGAAATGACAATAATTCTACATGCACTGTGAATATTTACTTAAATAAATGATTTGTGATATTACGTTGAAGTGAACAATAATTTGAAATCTTGCATTTTTTTAAAGAATGAATGGCATTTAATGCGACATTTGGTTAGTGATAAAAAAAACGATGAACATATTTCCATATGAGAGAAAAGTCTAACATTTACAAAGTGTTTTGTGCCAAAGCAAAGAACTATTTGTTTTAGTAATTGGGATACAAGATTTAAAATAGTTATATGCTGAGTAATAATTAGACTTCATCATCAAGCTGACATTGCAATACTTGCATTTTAAATGGCTATGCTGCAGCAAATATGATCAGGTATTTGCCAGCATTTACAAACAGAAATGAGCAGATACTGATGTTGACTTGCATCTGTACATGATAGAGTACAGAACTTTAATGTACAGACGGAGATTACTGGGCCATTGTGTATGCGTCAGCTCCGGAAATGTCTCCCAAACTGTTCCCATTTGCCACCCGCTCTCTGTAGTCCTTTACATTCGTAACTTACAAATATATATCGCTTTCCCTTTTGAATCTTCATTCACAACTCTCCCAGGCAGAGCATTCTAAATTCTAACAACTCTCTCAATAAAGAAGTTTTTCCTTATCTCACTCCTAGATCTTGTGCTGACAATCTTGAAACCAAGACTCCTAGACGCTGTAATGCCAATGAACAGGAACAGAGTATACGTATTTTAAGCTGTAATTTTTACCATAATTTTTAACACTGTAATAAGTCCACAGCTTTGTCCGTTCTGCTTAATGAAGAGGAACCCCAATTGTTCGCATCCGACATTTAAGTAATTCATTCATTTCAGTTATCATTCTGATTATTTATAAGGTTACTAGTTTTCTTCTACAAACTAATGTGGTGTGTGTTTGTGTGAGAGAGAGAGAGAAAAAGAGAACAATCCGCTGGAATGTCTGAATTACTCCCAGTGCCACGTGGAAAAGAGGCAATGATTAGGAAGGTGGGATAGTTTAACATGTGGTTAAAGAAGTATAACAGGGGTTAGAGTTTCAACGTTTGGATCATTATGGTCTCTTGCAGGGCAAGTGAGAGCTTTCAAAAATGGTCAGGTTGCACATTAACTTGTGGAGCACCAACATCCTTGTGGGGAGGTTTGCTAGTGGAAATTGGGTGCATTGAAACAAATAAACCAGAAGGCTGGGAACCAGAGCAGCAGGTCTGAAATTGAGCAGAAGATAGACATGAATAGGACAGCAGGCATGGCCAGTCTCATGACCATGATGAAGGATGGACCATGTCAATTCAAAATATGATTTGGAGATTTGAATAAATGATAGAGATTAGGAGCATAATTATCAGGGATTAACAAATAAGGTTGCACAGTGTGGGGGATGGGATGGAATGAAGTGTCTGAGATCAGGAAGCAAGTGTACAAAACGTATAAAAGCGAAAGATAAACCAATAAAACTTATTTTAAAAGTTTGTACCTAAAAGCATAAAGTACTTGGAAAAAAATATTGATGAGCTGACAATAGGCTCCGAGTCAAATGGGTATAATGTGGGGCAGATTACTGAAACATGGTCACAGGGAGATCAAGACTGAGCAGTGACATGTCCAAGGGCACTCACTATTCCGAAAGGTTAGACAAGGAGGACCAAGAGGTGGAATTGATGTATTGGTTATGAATGAGATCAAGGCTGCATTAGGAAATGATATTGGCACGAGGGAACGACATGTAAATCAGTCGAGACATAAACAAAAATCAAGACAAGAAACCTCTTGGGAAGAGTAAAGTTCAGCCACTGTTCACCTGAGGCACTTCTGAGTTCGGAAATAATGACGGCTGGTGACAAGGGCACAACATTGGGATGAATATGCAAATTGACTCAATTAATCATCTTGGCAAAGGAAGCATCGAAGAACAATTCGTAGACTGTATGAAGGATTGCTTTTGAGAGCACCATGTCATGGATTCAAACAGAGAACAGGTTATTTAGATTTGATATTATGTGACAAGCAAGGATTGATAAATGATCTTGCAGTTAAGGATTCTCTTGGACGCAGTGACCCCAACATGGTATAGTTTCGAACTCAGATTGAATGTATAAGGACAGAGTCACATATGACGTTTTTAGTGTTGAGAAATGATAATTATATTGGGCTAAGGAAGGAGTTGGCATGAGTGGGCTGGCCAGGAAAAAGCAAAACTATCAAGGGCAGGACAGATTAAAAAAAGGTAAAGACACAAGGAGATATTAAATAATCTCTCAATTAAAGTTTATTAGTGAGAGGAAGAGGAATTGCGTAATGGAGAAAAATCATCCATGATTTGACACGGAAATCAATAATAGCTTGAGGGAAAAATCTCAGGCAAATCACATTACACAAGTTAGTCACACTCTGGAGGACTGGGAAAGGCAGTGGCTTGCTGTTGTTATCGGTGAACTGTTAAGCGAGAGACCCAGACAATGTTCTGATGACCTGGATTTGAATTCTGCCATGGTAGATGGTGGAGCTTGAATTAAAATGTGGAATTAAGAGACTGATGGCGATCATGAATCGATTGTAAGGGAAAAATCATCTGGTTCACTAATGTCCTTTCAGGAAGGAAACTTTTATCCTTATCATAGATTCATCACTCTCTGGCTGAAGACGTTTCTCCTTATCTCCAATATAAAAGGTCTTCCCGTAATTATGAGACGACGCCTTTGGGTCCTTTCCCTCCTAACAATGGAAGCATCTTTCTGACATCTACTCTAACCAGGCATTTAGCACTTTGTATGATTCAATTAGATCCCCTCATCCTTCTCAACTTCCCAGTATCCTCATATGTTACGCTTTTCATTCCTGAGGCCATTCCTGTGAACTGCCTCTGAACACGCTCTGGGGTAGTGTAAGGTAATCCTTCCTGAGATATGGGGCCGAAAACGTCACACGATAATGCAGATATGGTCCGATTAGAGCCTTATAGCGTCTCAGAATTACATTCATGCTTTTATATTTAGGTCCTCTGAAAATAAATGTCATCATTGTATTTGCCTTTGTGACCAGTCGGACCATCTGAAGTAACGAAATTAGGATGGATAATAACAAAGTACCATGGAGTTACAAAAATGAACAATGATTAAAGCATGCTGGGAAATGGATCCCGGCCTTGAATAAACTGCCTGTGCTCATCCACATGCTGCAAAATCCAGACAGGCTGCAGGTATCCACAGACGGTTTGTAAACAAACCTGATATCTACAGACCCTGCAAAACCACCCAGGAGTTGAATTTGAAGGGACAACGGAATGCCTCCCTTGGGCCATCAATGTGCTGCCCCCGGTCGGGTCTGATTATCAGAGTTATCCAACATGGTCATTCTTTTGACAGATCCTCCATACCATCCCAAATGAAGTGAAGACTCTGAAGAATGAGAATCACCGCAAAACCCCACTTAGCGCAGTACACCGAGAATAACCAGCAAAGCAGAAGATACCTCCAAGTCCATCGTAATAAGGAGAAATCAGCACGTGGAAACCGGCAATATTCTGTTGGGGCGTTATAAGATCATACAAAGTTAAGTTAAAATAGAAGGTAGTTTGTAGTGTGTTTCGTTACATTACAGTACAATTTATTGTTCTAATATTAATTGTGTTCAATAAACAGATGTTGTTGTTTATGAGTCGACTCACAGTTCTTTTGGTGAATATAAGATTTTAAAACACTCTGTGTCGTGATATAAAAGTTTCCAAACAATTGGTTCACCTGCAAGTTTACCTTGAGACAATCTTGATCGAGAACTCCCAAGTCTCTTTGCACTTCAGACTGAAGAATTCTCCGGAATTTAGTAAATAGTCCATGCCTGTATTCTCCTTACCAAAGTGCATGACCTCACGCTTACCCCCATTGTACTCCATCTGCCACTTCTTTGCTGACTCCCCTATTGTGTCCAAACCCTTCTGCAGCCTCTCCACTTCCGCAATGCTACCTGTCTCTCCACCTATCTTATATCATCTTAAAAGTTCACCAGAATGCCCTTAGAACATTCATCGAGATCTTTAATTTACAAAGTAAAAAGTCGTGGTCCCAAAACTGAGCTTTGTGGAATATCACATGTCACTGGCCACCATGCTGACATGATCATTTTTATCCTCACTCGCTTTTTTCTGCCTTTTTAATATTTGTTGCTTCTCAATCCCACCCACACAGATTCTACACCATCTGTCCATGTTTCAGTGTTGGGAACTGAGTGATGGGACTGCAAAACACTTTAGCATTGTCGCTAATTTATAGTTTAGACATGGACTAAAAGTATGACATTGTCGATTCCACTGAATTGTGGCGACAACCTATGCCTTTGACGAAATATTCTGTTTGCATTATGGAAGAATATAAGCATGTGAACCTGCTTGAGAGGACACAGACAATTTCAAATGTTTGTATTCTTCCATAATACAGACAGAATATTTGGTCAAAGACATAGCCTGTCGCCACATTCCAATGGAATTGACAATGTAATATGTAATATTTTTACATTATTTGATTTTATTTGTATATGAAGCAGACACGAGTTAATAAGGAGAAATAAGTTGGTCAAATGAACAACAAATATTGGTGCATGGAGAGTAGAATGAAAAATGCTTCTGTGTTCAAATATGTTATAAGTTTAATGGAAACGTACGAATGATTTAAATGGAGAGATTGCATTGAGGCACAGAGGAATGAGGCACCTGGATCACACAAAAAAAAGGTCGTGTACATCAAGGTTTTAGAGAGGCCAGACAAATGTTGAAACTTTTTAGAAACAGAATTCATTCAGAAGTAGGAAGAATTTTCTACAGTTTTACAGGTTACTGGTGAGAACTATGGCCATAATGACATGCAAAGCAGTCTAGAGAAGATTCACTCAACTGAGCCCTGTGGAGAATTGTACTTTAGGAGGAAATATTGACCAGACTGGCCCTGGATCTCCTGGAGTTTAGCTGCACAATTTGTGAACTTGTTTAACTTCAGAATATTCCGAATAGCCTTTTTTAAGTTGAATTCTGAAATAATATTTCAGCTTGTATGAGAGATTATAATAAGTGGATGGAAAGTAAAACTAAAGAATATCTCATTTCACAAGATGTGGGTTGTTTCAGCCCTCTCAATGTGTTGTGTATTTGTGAAACTCTCTTCCCAGAGAGCGATGAAGGCGAGGACATTGAATATTCCTAAGAGAGGCAGGGAGATTCTTGACTAAGAATGGCACAGTAACGTTGTAAGGGCAAAGAAGGAACACTTACGCCTGATGTTAGTTTCTACTTTTTTGTTGTCTTCAGCTACCGAAAAATTAGTAGACCATTCTCATGAGCATGAAGACTTTTCCTTTCAGAATGATGGACACAACTTTCCAAATGTGGTTTTTAAACAAGTGAAAAACTCCTTTGAAACTGCTTTAGAAATTAGATAATGTCGAATAGATGTCTTCATAGTGCAGCTTCCTTTCAGTTGTTGTTGTGAGGTGAGTTTCATTCGCAAAGCAACCGATCTGTTGCCTATATCTCCTTTCCACTCATAATGTGTTCATGAATCCCAGTGGTCCTCGTGGTGCTGGAACGCTAGCATTTTGGTTTCAGAGAGATTTACAGGATTCTGAACAAGTGACAGTTAAGGGACAATTGTTTCGATTCAAGTCAGGATGCAATGTGACCTTGGCGATTATATTCTTCACCAATTGATGCTCACAAGCTATGGAAATACTGAGACTATTTTCGGTTTTCAAGAATTAAAGTGATAGAGCCTTATGGCACACAAACAGGCCATTCAGCGCAACATGTCTACACCGACCAGAAAACACCAAACTACATTAATGAAAGTTACCTCAAGGCGCATGGCCGACTCTGCTCTGGCATTTTGTGCTCATTCAGCTGCTGATTAAATGCTGCATTAATTTGTGTTATTCGTGACCTGGGCCGTCAGTTGGCCTTTTATTTCAATGTATTCACGGAATGGTTTCTGCAAATGTATCACACTATTTCAAAGTCCGTAAGAAGCTCATCTAATCAATAAACACGGTTACATTGTTCAATTATTATTAGGAAATTGGATTTTTCAAAAAATCATTTGGGATTTTAATGGAGCTAGTCCAAGATTAATTGCCGTTGAGAAGTTCCAGTCCAGTTGGTGTTGGTCCATCCAAGTGGCTGTTGGGAGGGAGTACCAGCTGTCCATCTCATGGGCCAGTTTAGCTGGGAGTAAGTATTACTGGTGGTGGACGTAGTGTAAAACAAGCCGCTGTACTGTGATGAACAGCTGGCAGGAAACGCAGGAAAACGGATTCTTTGTCAAAGCGAAAATGTGGCAAGGAATTTATTATTCTGCAGAGAAATAACAACTTTGCAACTAGAAGTCTATATAACAATGAAGGAAAGTTTGTTTCTATGTTATTGGTGCCCTTAAACTAATGTTGCCAAACAGCTGGAATAATGTTGGTGGGCTCATTGATCGAAACTTACATTGAACATGTGAATTACCTTGGATATTTTCAGAGCTGGATGGTCTGTCCTCGGTTTAGTAAATGCTGATGCTCCATGGGATGATGCTGATTTGTAATCTCCCCACTTACTGAACACAGTTCGATGGGGGAAAAAAAAACAACAATTACCATTGGGTGGTGCTTCACAGTATTCATGGAATCGTATAATAAAGAAGATGTCTATCAAATCTGGTACCATCAAGTGCTGACACAAGTGTTTTGCCAAGTTTGTACGGTTTCCTTCATCAACCACCCTCACAGGCAATGCATTCCAGAAGCATATCACACTCTGGGTTCAAAACAGATTTCACAAATCCTCACTCAATCTCTTGTCTTTCACTTTAAAAGTGTATCCCCTTGTATTTAATCGTTTGACTAAGGGCAACAGCTGCTGTCTTTTCACTCTGTACATACCTCGCATGCTATTGTACACCTTTGTCAGGTTCACACCATAACCTTCTCTGCTCCAAAATAAAGCAAAAGCAAATCTAGCCTATCATCATGGTTTGAGTACTTTCTTGTGTTGTTATTCTTTCAAAGTGCAGCATCTCACATATTACAGCGTTAAGTTTTTCAGTCATTGATCTGGCCATCTGAATAATCCGGTTGTACCCTTCTGTCACCTCACTCTTTTGTCCTCACTCTGAACGACTGGAATAATGGTTGTGTTATCCACAACATTGTTTATCATTCACTAACCCCCACCCCCATCTCCCACATTCTTATCATCAACGTGTATGAATATCAGAAACACAGCTCGATTTTCTTCCTGTTCTACAGTCGTTGTTGCAGAGGAAGAATTGATAATTCCAGTCTATAGTTTTCTCTCTTTTGGTGAATTTGCAACATGATGCAGGAGAGGGCTTTTATTAGGGAGCCATAAATAGTATTTTGGACATGGAACTGAATTCTGCTTTTATACTACGCCCCTCTGCACGTATTCTTCATAAGGCTTGTGCATCATTATTCTTGGACTCACTTTTGGCACTGCGCACTGCAACATTTCCATTTTATGTGGGCCTGTAGCTCAGTCTTTATAACATTCGCTGCAATCGCGTCAGAGAACCGATAACGTTTTTTTTAAATCTGCAGGATGCACGCAGGCTCATTCATGAAGTTTGTTTGAAAGAACTGAGGTGGTGAGGATAAAGATTAAATTAAATTCTGCATTATAAGCATGCAGTAGAAGACCAAATCACATTCTCATTTTTGTGTTGAATTAGAAGCAAATTCATAGAAAAAAAACATCCACCGTTCTGGATATTGTTTAGTGACATAAAATGACATAATGTTGAGTTAATGAATTGGAGAGAAAAGCAAATGTCTGCACTTGATGGAGATATAGAAATGTAGAGCGGATGTACAACATGAACAAGAATCCTGTTCATAAAAGAAGTATGAGAAACATTTACCTAATATTCAAAGGAAACCAAACCTCAATTTTCCTTAACAGTGATGTTTGATTGTACATCAATTTCAGTTTTCCAACTGCATGGTATTGCCTGCCACAGATGGTCCTTCTGACACACCACCTCCCCTTCCAACTATTTCCTTACCCACCTACTTTCCTTGCATTGCCCCTTCTGCTGTGACATATCCTTCCACTGACCATCTCCCTTCGCACTTCTCGCACTGTATATCGCAACATTTCCCGATCACTCCCACTTTCCCTGACTCTCCCTTTCGTTTTTTGCTCTCACACAAAATGCTGGAAATTGCTGACTTCTGTGCTATTGCATGGCATCAGTGAATGGTGCGTTTGAAATTATCACTGTCCAACAATAACAGAAAACAGCATGTTTGCCATTGTCTGTTGCGCCGTGAACAGGATGGCTTTGTTAACTATTAGTACAGAGTGGAGTTTCTTCCTGTCCCTCTATCACAACACTTAACCAAACAGCCTCATCACCAACAGGACAAACATCTCAGGACAGAATTGGAAGACAATGTATCAATTTTCTTTTGTATATTTTGAGGATATTGTTCAAACAAACAGTATTCTTGTCTTTTGCTCCTTGTTCTTTCAACTGATCTTCCAATACAATTTGAGGTGAGATCAGAGAGACTTCCCTTTCAATCGAAATAGGACTTGACTGAGCGTGGAATCAAGGTCCCTGAGCAAAACTGTGATTAATGGGAATTAGAGAACATTCTGCACTGGGAATGGGAACAATGGGAAAACAATCTCTACAAGTTATCTTCCAAATTGCATGCCATCCTGACCAGGAACTAATTTGCTGTTCCTCCACTCCCAGTTGTTAAAACATCTTGGAATGTGCCTACAAGCAGCTCTGTGTGTATGTGCATCACTTGGACAGAAGAGATTCAAGTAGTCTACTCTAGGTCGCCTTTTCCAGAGTGATTGTGTTTGACACATAAAATCTGCCCATGCTAGTTCCATCCAAAACGTATGGATGACTGTGCCCTGTATCAATGTATCTTATGTTTCCACAGTTTCATCTAAAGTTTCAGAAATGTAAGACCTTGCTGAATGAGTATGACTCTCGTGACACCAGGAGCATGATATGACATTGAGGTTATGATTGGGATCCTTAATTCAATTGGCTACTTAAAGAGGATTGATCGCGTGATTCATGGACACTGAATTCAACATTTTCATGGTGATTTATGACACAGAAAATATTTAGCGCACTGTCGAATAAAAAAGGTTTTAATTTTTCATTCAATGACCATAACCAAATACATGCGAGTTGACTGAAATGGTAAACTTCACTGCTCCCTTTCATACCAGAAAAATATCCACACTCCAAAACAAAAAGGGAATTTGTAAGTGCTGGAAAAATTTAACAATTCCACCAGCATCTGAGCAGAAAGAGAATTAACGTTCTGAGACCAATATGACTTTTTCAGAACATCGTCATTTACGTCTCAATATGGTAACTCTCTGTCACTCTCAAGATATTGACTCATCAGCTGTGTTTCACTAACATTTTCCACTTGTATTTGAGATTTCAAAGTTCCATCGTATACGCTAGCACAGTGACATATTTGGGTGGGTGCCACGGTGGCTCAGTGGCTTTATCGTAACACCTGGGAACTTGCGCTCAATTCCACCCTTGGGCCACCGCCTGTCATGAGCTTTCATATTCTTCCCGTGTGTGCACGTGTTTAGTCCAGGTGTTTCTGATTCCTCCCAACTGACCATGAAAAATTGATAGGACAAAGCTTCACAAGGAAGAGGTTTTAGCAATTTTGGAAAATGTAAAAATAGATAACTCCCCTGTACTGGATGGGATTTATTCTAGGATTCTCTGGGAAGCCAGGAAGGAGATTGCAGAGCCTTTAGCTTTGGTCTTTATGTTGTCATTGTCGACAGGAATAGTGCAGAAGGCTGGAAGATAGCAAATCTTGTTACCTTGTTAAAGAAGGGGAGTAAAGTCTAATTATAGACCAGTGAACATTACTTTGGTTGTGGGTAAAGTGTTGAAATTGTTAAAGAGATAGGGTTTATACTCATCTGGAAAGGGATAATTTGACTAACTGTAGTCAACACGGTTTGATGAAGAGTAGGTCGTGCCTCACAAACCTTATTGAATTTGTTGAGAAGGTGACCAAACAGGTGGATGTGGGTAAAATGGTTGATGTATTGTATATGACATTCAGTAAAGCGTTCGGGTAAGGTTCCCCATGATAGGCTATTGCATAAACTACGGAGGCATGGGGATTGAGGGTAATTTAGCGGTTTGGATCAGGAAGTGGCTAGCTGAAAGAAGACAGAGGGTGGTAGCTGGTGGGAAATGTTCATCCTGGAGTTCAGTTACTAGTGGTGTACCGCAAGGATCTGTTTTGGGCCCACTGCTGTTTGTCATTTTTATAAACGCTCTGGATGATAGCGTAGAAGGATGGGTTCGTAAATTTGCAGATGGAACTAAGGTCGCTAGAGTTGTGGATAGTGCCAAACGATGTTGTGGGTTACAGCAGGACACAGATAATTTGCAGGATAAGCTGTGAGGTGGCAAATGGAATGCCATGCGGAACAATGTCAGGTGATTCACTTTGGATGGAGCAACAGGGATGCAGAGTCTTGGGCTGTTGGTAAGACTCATGGTAGTGCAGAAGAGTAGACATTCCTCAGTTTCCATGTAGCATAGATCCCTAAAATTTCCAACCCAGTTTGATAGAGTTGTTTAGAAGATATATGGTTTGTTTGCTTTTATTGGTAGAGGGACTGAGTTTCGGAACCAGTGGGTCATGTTCTTCTGTTAAATAAAAACCCTTGTGCAGCTGCACTTGGACTATTGAATACAGTTCTGGTCACCTCATTCATGGAAGGATGTGGAATCTTTGGTAAGGGTTCAGAGGAGCTTTACTAGGTTGTTGCCTAGTATGGAGTTTAAGACTTACAAGGAAAGACTGAGGGACTTGAGGCTGTTTTCATTTGAGAGAACGTTGAGAGGTGACGTAATTCAGACATATAATATAATCAGAGATTAGGTCGGCTGGATAGCGAGAGCTTTTCTTCTTGGACGGTAATGGCTAGCACGAGGATACGTAGATTTAAATTGAGATGTAGTGAATACATGACAGATGTCAGAGGTCGTTCATTTACTCAAAGAGTAGCGGGGTGTGGAACGCACTGCCTGCAACAGAAGTTGACTCGCCAACTTTAAGGCCATTTAAGTGGTCATTGGATAGGCTTATGGATGAAAAATTGAGTAGTGTAGGTTAGATGGGTTTCAGATTGGTTTCATCGGTCTGCGCAACATTGAGGGCAGAAGAGTCAGTACTGTGCTGTAACGTACTATGTTCTATATATTCACAACCCTGTCGAACTGTATATCCACTGTTTAAATACTTCCGTAGCATACTATTCTTTCCGTTTGATATTGTCCAGTTCACATTCATCGAATGCATGTCATGTGGAAACAGGTCCTTCGAAGAGTAACCTACACAATCCCCCGATATTGACCCCTCACGAATGTGTCTAACTTACACATCGGTGAACAGAATGAGAAGATTACCGTGGCCAATTCACCTAATTTGCACATCTTTGAACTGTGGGATGAAATACACAGACCTGAGGAGAATATGCAAACTCCACACAGAGAATCACCTGAGGTTGCAATCGAACCAGACCCCGAGCACTGTGGAAGTGCAGCGCTAATCCCTGACCCACAGAGCCACATCAGCAATCAGCATTCCAAATCAGTTTCATTGCTCTGCTTTGCATTTCATTCTGTCTGCCAGAAAGCGTGATGGTGACTGGGGGATTATCGTTGTATTCCCCTGAAATCTCTCCAACATCTGCTCCCATTTCTTCCTGTCTCCGAACTAATGTTATTTTCATTCGTCCATGGCTCATTCATCCATGGGTTTTAACGAACAAGGTCTTTGTAAATGGCATTTTTTTTCTTGGACTCAAGTAAAAAACAATGTAAATCTCACTGTTTTAAAGCGAATAAAACAGCAATAAGGTGCTTGCCAATTATAAAAAACCTGAAGCGCAACTTGTGTGTTGAAATTACAGCATTAACTTCAGACAGCAGTCAGAGTCATGTCCAGACCTATCCAAACTTCCTCTGTAAAGGCTGGGCAAATCAGCCCAGGAACAATCTCTTGGTTGGCAGTTGTTCTAGCGGAGGAGAGAACAGCACAATAACAACAACTTGATTGTGTGATTTTTAGGGCTGCAAGCCATTACAACATTGTACATGAACAACACGGCAGAATCATCTAAGCTGCGAAAAGAAAATATCTATCAATTTTCCCCCACCCCCACCTCGGCACTGACTTCACTCGTGATTGGAGATGAGACCAATACCTAGTGATGTCGACATCCAATCCACACCCGTTGTGAATGTGGGCTGAAAATGTTTTATTGATTAGATTACTTACAGGGTGGAAACAGGTCCTTCGGCCCAACAAGTCCACACCGCCCCGCCGAAGCGCAACCCACCAATACCCCTACATGTACCCCTTACCTAACACTACGGGCAATTTAGCATGGTCAATTCACCTGACCTGCACATCTTTGGAGTGTGGGAGGAAACCCACGCAGACACTGGGAGAATGTGCAAACTCCACACAGAGAGTCGCCAGAGGTGGGAATTGAACCCGGGTCTCTGGCGCTGTGAGGCATCAGTGCTAACCACTGTGCCACCGTGCCGCCCAAAGGGGTTGAAAGGGGTTAACTGGAACTGTTTTTTCAGTAACTGTGATTGATGTCAGTCTCCATGGACTCTAACTGTATCAATAGAGGATTTCTTTCTCCTATTAGTAAGGGACTTCTTTCGGTGCTTTATCCCATGGTAACAGCAGATACATCACCTTCAACACTAATGGAGTCAGTAGCTACAGAGACAGGGAGAGGAGATATCAGAATCCGAGAACAACATACTGGAATGTTCCAGTAGTGGATCATAACCTGAGAACATTAGACTGGAATGTTACAACAATGGATCAGAATCTAAGAACATTAGACTGGAATATTGCAATAATCGATCAGAATCTGAGAACAATAGACTGGAATGTTACAACAATGCACAGGAGTTTATCCTATAGTCTTTACTTGATTTCCTGGTCTGGGTCAACATTATCATTTCAAATATTGGGTGTACTGATGATTATTCAGGCAGGATATTATCCCACCCTCGCTATTGTTAGTGTTCCTGGTAAGTTTTTCAATCTCTATCTATTTATTAATTACATAAACCATGTTGAACTTCATTGCTTTTTTTATTGTCTATATCTGGTAAAGACAGAAACTTTATTTCCATTATAAATCTTATTCATTATCTACAAATTCCAGACCCCTCCCTCACAAACATTTGAAACAAAACTGTGAGGACACTTTTTGCGTTGAACTGATGTATGTCTTGGTTTTGTCTCCATCACCAAACCTGCCCACGACCAGCTTCATAATACACTGAGTCTCTGTCACTGTGTCAGTGCCATTTGCTCAATAAACCATAACTTATGCCTTGCTAAATGTCATACTTTACAGTTACAGTTGTGTTCTGGCCACTGCTCCAGTTACGAATAAATCGGTCACAAACTTGGAATGTGTCTAAAGTAATTTTTATGATAGGGATATCGTGTCAGAGTAGAAATGTCGCTGGATGGGGAATTCATAGGCACAGGTTAGGATACTGAAGGTACTGTCTCAAATCCTACCACAGCTGATCACAGAACTTAAACTCAATGATAAAAATCGAAATAAAAACAAATGCACGAACTGTAACCATAAATGAGGAGAATTTTGTCTAAAAATCTATCTGTTTCACAGATGACCTTTTGTAAAGAAATCTAACATCGTTATTTGGTCTGGATTGAGAGTGACTTCAGACCCACAACAATGTGCTTTGTTCTATCCTGCCTTGTGGAATAGTCACAATTAAGGGCAATTAATGATGGTCATCAAATGCTGCACTTCACAGTGATGCTGATATTCCATGAAATACCAAAAAGAAACATTAAATCAAACAAAGAAAGGTCCCGAAGATCTGAAACAAAAAGAAACAAAGTGCTGGGGAAACGGAACACATTTAGCAGCTTCTGTTGAGAGAAAAAAACAGAGTTAACGTTTTCAAAACACTCAGCGTGCATCAGATCTGAAAGCAGCTGGGAAATAGTGTATTTTGTTTTGGTGGGGTGAGTTGAATATATGGATGAATAGAGAGATAGAGAAAAAGATTTTAAAAATCAATTGTTGATTATCAGCTAGGTTGGAAATAAATTGTGATATTAATCTCGTTGATTTTTCATTCCTCCCCATATTCCTGAGTATCATGTCCATGTAGATATCTATCCAACCCCCCTTTTAAAATGAGGTATGTCTCCTCTGACCCTCTTCCCTGAGTGTGGTAATTTTCTTTAATTCATTGAAGCGACGTGGGTGTGACTGGCTGGGCCAGTATATATTTTCCTTACCGGATTGCCCATGAGAAGGTGTTGGTGAGCTGCCTTCTTGAACAATAGCAGTTCACGTGCTGTCGGCTGCCAGTGCTTAGGTCTGTTTAGTTTCATTTCTTTCAGACTTTTTCGTGATATAACTGAATGCTGGTCTTTTCAAAGGGCAGTTGAGAGTCAATCACATTGCTTTGGGTCTGGTGTCACATGTATGTGAGACCACATGTAGATAACAGAATTCCTTCCACGAAGGACACAATTAGTTACGTGTTTGTTTTTTATTTGACAATTGATAAGCGTTCATTAGATTGTTAATCCAAATACTCAATTGAATTCAAATTCCACCATCTGATAAGGCGGGATTCAAGAATTGGTCTGAGTCATCAGCTTGGTTCCTGGATTAATAGACTGGAGATACTAGCACTAGACGCATCGCCAGCATTTACACTGGTTATGGTAGTGTTGCAGTTATTGTGACTGAGGTACAGAAAATTGTGCAGTTACATTGTCAACTATTTCCATGGAGAACACAACCAGTAATATTTCAGGTCACAGGAACTGTGCAGAGCTGCAATGGTTTTTCAGCCAGGAGTAGAAACTGAGACGAGAAAGCCATTTGGTAACTCTGATTGGGTGTGACATATATACGGAGACTTGACTTGTTCTCATCACTGGAAAGTCAGAGGAGGTTCCATGGCTGGTTTTCTTGGGTTTGTGTTATCAGCTACTGCAATGATTTAGGGAAACCTGAGGGTCAGGTGTCCCCATTCTGGACAAGGTTTGGGCACTGCATTTTGGAGAGAGTCTGGGTCTGCAGAGACTGCATCGGAAGGAGCAGGACACTGCACTATCCTTTCTGAGATTTCCACAAATATTTCTCAATGTTGAACCTTTTCCGTATGCAAAGTGTGAAGCCAGTTCATTTCAACAATGACGCCACAGAGCTGTGAAACCTCCATGAACACAAAATTTGTCTCACACCAGGGAGATGAAAGTACTCAAAATTCCCATCAACTGTTTTGGTTCTGGAACTTTCCAGGCAGGAGTGGGTAAAGGATCCATTTTGCCAGAGTGCGATCCTCTCATGTACTCACAAGGTGACAGAGACCATCTCCGTTCGGTGAGGTGAATATGTTGGTTCTGTCTACACAGAGGAAGGAACAGAAAAATCTTCCCGAAATGTTAGGGAATATGGTGACTGGCGAAAATGTGGAACTGCAAGAAGTTAGAATTATTAAAGAGGAAGTACTGGGGATAAAAGAAAACAAAGCTCATTGTTGTGAATATTGGTAAGTTGCTGGTCTAATTGAGTTAAGAATTTAGAGGGCTACAGACTGGAAAGTTGTGCTTGCCGGGTAGCTCTTTCGGGAGCAGGTACAGTCACAATGGGTCAATGGCCTAAATCTGGTCTGTCAATTCCTTAAACTCTATGAGGGAGGGCAAAGTATGACAAAGCTTTTTATGTTATGGAAAGGATCCTGCCAGACTTGGACGTAGCTACTGTGACCACAAAATTTTAAAACAGGAGCGAGATGGAAAACAGTGATGAATAAATCGATGTCAGTTGTGAGGGAAAATTTTAGAATTTTTTATTAATTCGTCATAACTAGATCTTTGGAGAATAATGATATGATTTGCTGAGTCAGCCTATATTTTAGAAAGGGAAATCGTTATTGATAAACCACTTGGAGTTTGTGAAGGGTGTTGATTGTGACATCGACAAATGAGAACCAATGGGAACAGTGTATTTGAATTTTTAGGAATCTTTTGACAGATGAGTGAAGAACGTTAGAGTCCTTGTGTAAGGGGTGAATATACTACATGGAAATGAGAATTGGATAATGGGGAGAATACAGAGGGTAAGATTCTGCTCTGGAATAACGGTCATTGCACACAGGGTATCCCATGTATCAGTGCTTGGAGCACAGCTGTCCACAAGGCAAAGAAATGATATGAAATGAGCAGCAAATACAGTTCTTTTCATTTTGTGTTTATTAGAAGATGAGAGATTGGGAAGTTCATTCATCACTTATACAATTCACATGAGCCAGCAAGTAATCCGTACAGTAAATGGTACGTTGTCCTTCATTATTAAATGATTCAAGTGTTGGAGTAAATTCATCTTCCTGCAGTTGTAGTGTGTTGCTTGGGCAGTATTTCGGCCACTGATTACAGATTCTCTCTCCTTTATAAGGAACGATTACATTGTGGCTAAGATAGTGCAATATACGTGCACCAAACTTATTCCTGGGATGATGGTACCATGAGGAAAGTGTGAGGAAAATGAATGTTTAATACATGGCGCTGAGAGAAAATAACAGGCTTTTACATTTAGACTTGAAGATTAGAAACTAACAAGCATTTTGTCAGGAAAAAGACAGTGATCATGTGAAAAACTACTTTTTTTTTCCTTTATATTTGATTCCCAATAGTTCACATATCTGCTCGGAACCTCCATGTTGGTTGAGAGGCAGCTCCAGGCTCTGAATGAACTCTAACTGTCTCAATATGCAGTTGGGGTGTGAACATGCACTGTCACAAATCTGTCAGCAGCCACAATACCTTATTCCTGGAAGAGTTAACCGGTCCCACCAGGTTGTAACCTCCATCGAAATACCAGTCTGTCTTCTCGGAGACAGAAGCTTTTTCCTTGGGAGGTGGCACAAACTGCCACTTTCCCTTCTCACCTTCAGTAAACCAAGTTAAAGTAACACGTGTACCACTGGCAATGGACCCAGGAGGAACAACATAGAGCGGTTTATCTGTGTAGTCTCTGCTTCACTGTTTGTCATGTTGGGGCATCAATGACATCTTCCTATTTCTGCATAATTGACTTGACAGGTTGAATGGCCTCTTCCTGGTCTCATGGAAGAGGCTCCAAGACCTGGCTTGGCAACTCCTGGTTCATGTTTAACACCTCGATGTGCTGGCTACACTCCTTCCCTTCTCGTGTAATAGGCAGTAGGGACTGAATGGGCTATCCCTGTTCATATTCAATAATTTCAGTGGGTTGAATAAATTCACTTGAAACCAGCTTGAGGTGTTGAATGAGCTCCTCATATTTAACTGTGGAACACTAGAAAGAGAAATTTCTAGTAAGACTGTTACATGAATGTTACCTTCACTTTCATAACACAGTTTGGATGTTATTCAGGCCTTGCTGCACATGGACACGGACGGCTTCAGCAGTGGACACGTGACAAATTATTCTTAATATTGTGTGATCTTCAGAGAACATCTCCACTTCTGAGCATAAGATGTTGGAAAGAAGTTGAAACAGCTGAAGAAAGCTACCTTGAGGATGCAGGCAGAGATATCCTGTGAAAAATAACAAATATCTTCTTTTGTTCTCTGAATGTCTCTAACCAGTGGGGAGTTTACAATTCATTCCCATTACATTCCATTGTATTCGGGTTCCTTGATACCATCCACAGTTAAATCCTGCCTTGATATCAGGGCCAGTCACTCTTACCACGTATTCATATCTGTTATTCATGTGAATAAGTCACGGAGTGTTTGTGAGGAGTGTTTTCTTCTCACAGAAAGAATTGTTATGGGTAAGGACGATGAACTGGGAGCCTGAATCCATACATGGGACTATGATGTTGTGGCTTTACAGAGACTTGGTTGAGAGAGGGAAAGGACTGGCCGTTCAAAGTATCCAGGGTTTCATTGGTTTAGGCGAGATAGAGAAGAAGCTAAAAGAGGTGGACGAGTTGTTTTACTGATCAGGGAGAATGCTGCATCTGCACGTGAACAGGACATACAGGAGGGACCATCCACTGCAGCAATATGGGTCAAGCTCAAAAATAAGATGGATGTAAGCACTGCGTTACTAGAATCTCTCCAACAGCCACGGCAGGATTGAGGAACAGATATGTATGTCGATTAAGGAAAGATGTATTAAAACGGAGTGGTCATAGTGAGTGACTTTAATATCCCCAATAAGAACTGGAAGTCCATTAGAGCCAGGGGCTTAGATGGGGCAAAAATTGTTAACTGCAGCAGTATGTGGATAGTCCAACGAGAGGAAGAACCATACTGGACCTCGTATTAACTCATGAGACTGGCCAGGTGACTGACCTTTCAGTGGGATATAATTTTAGAAACAGTGGTCACAGCTCCTTCAGATTTAAGATAGCTATGAACACGGATATGTCAGGACCTTGTGGGAATCTACTGAATTGGCGGAAGGCAAATTACGTCAGCATCAGGCAGAGCTAGGACGTGTCAATTGGAAGGAGCTGCTATCAGGCAAATCCAATTTTGTAAGAGCGAACTGCTTGTTAAATCCTGACAGCAAAATCATCTCGTGAACGTTCTCTCAACTGCTTAAATTTCTATCTTTTTTTGAACTGATATTTCAAGGCCGCTGCATATCAGACAACAGGAAGAGATAAAGGATGATTCTGCACTGTGTCCCTCGCAGTATCAGTTTGTCTGTCCAGGCACCTCAAGTCTTTATTGTGGGTCAGAGAACTTCAGAATTGATAGAGCACTGAAGGAGGCCTTTTAGCCCATTGTACACCGACGAGCTCTCCAACACCACATTTTGTCAACAGAGAGAACAGAATGTGTGTGTGTCTTTGTCTGTGTGTGTGTGTGTGAGAGAGAGAAAAATTAACAGAGAAAAAAGGAAGTGAAGAGAGATAAAAGGAATGGACAGAAAATGGAGCGACAGAGTGAGTGAGAACAAGGGGTGTCAGACGAGTGTGAAGTTATATCAGAAGACAGCATGAAGAGAAATACACAGAAATTTCATTTAGAAACTCCCACAGACTGCAAGCCCTTTGTCTGGTCCGTACCCTGTGAGCACTATGCTGTCATCCCAGATCATTTATCGCCAATAATATCACAGAACCGGGTTGCTGACGGCTGAACAGGATCCAAAAGAACAATAGATTAGTTCCAGGGAGAAGGTGAAATAATTTAAGTATTCTGGGCCAACAGGAACTTGTGGTCCCTCTAGACACAGTGTGACAGACAGGGCGAGAGATTCCCAATGATGGGGATCACTGACAGGGGGGAGATCAGCATCTCAGCTGTGGGTCAAATGATGACTGATAAAGGTTGAATACCTCGTCCGTGGTTTTTAAATTCACATTTCAATTCATATGACTCCACATCGTAAGTGTATTTTAACATTCTTGCATCTTTGTAGTTTTCATGTTTTCATATTTGGGTATGGACAGAAAAGCTTTTTTGTCCCTTTATTTTGTGTTGGGACCAGAGTCCGATTGAATCCTAACTAAGGCTGTAGACAGAGGTCTAAACTGATTAGGAGAGTGTTTGCGTTGTCAGGGTGGGGGGTCCGTTATATGGTTTAATTAGAAAAGAGGAGGTAAGTGCACAGACCTCAGGAGAGGTTATTAAAATCTCCAGCACAGACGCAAATAAGACAGTATATGGAAAGTGTAAGCAATCAGACTTCATGCACACTGGACAAACAAATAACAATGAGAAGAGGAACCGTTAATACAAGATTGAAGGGGTTATATCTGAATACATGCAGTATAGGGAATAGAGTAAATGATCTTGTGGCACAGATTGAAATTGGTAGGAATGACGTGATGGGCATCACAGAGAAGTGGTTGCAAGGGGATCAGGATATTCAAGGACATATATCCTATCGAAAAGATAGGTAGCAGAGGGAGTGGGTTTACATTATTAATAAGAAATGAAATAAAATCAATAGTAAGAAAGGAAGTAAAGTCTGATGGTGTAGAATCTGCGTGGGTAGAATTGAGGAATCACAAAGGTAAGACAACCACAGTTGGAGACTTGCACAGGCCTCCAAAGAGTAGTCAGGAGCTGGGGCACAAGATAAACCAGTAGATAGAAAAGATCTTAGGAAAGACAAAGTTACAGAGATCATAGGGGGATTTCAGTATGCAAGTGGAATGGGAAACCAGTTTGGGAGTGGATCGCAAGAAAAGGAATTTGAGGAATGTCTATGGGATGGCTTTTTGGAGCATCATGTGGTGGAGCCCTGTCGGGAACAGATGATACTGGATTTAATGACGCAGGCTAGATAAGGGAGCTTAAGGTGAAAGAAAACTTCAGAAGCATTGATTAGAACATTGTTGAATTTATTCTGCAATTTGAGAGAGAGAAAGGAGAATCAGAGTTAACAGTATTTCAGTTGAATAAAGGCAACTGGAGAGGCACAAGGGAGTAACTGGGTAGAATTGAACGGGACAGGGGTCTAGCAGGAAAGACAGCGCAACAGTAATGGTAGAAATTTCTAAGATTAATTCAGGAGACACTGCAGAGATACATGCTGAGCAATAAAGGCATGGTACAGGGAGGATGAGGCAACCAGAGCTGACGAGACAAGTCAGGGATTTCGTATAAGTAAAAGCTCAAGCAATGTGAAGGGCAAAGGGAAACTGGAGAATGGGGCCAACAGAAGGCAAGGAAAAATAAATATGGAGGGAGAAGATTAAATATGGGGGTAAGCTAACCATTGATATAAAGGAAACTTTAAGAGATTCTTTAGATATATAAAGTGGAAAAGAGAGGTAAAAGTGAACATGGACCACTGGAAAATGATGCTGGAGAGACGGTAGTGGGAAACAAAGAAATGGCTGAGGAACTTTGCATCAGTCTTCACGGTGAAGACACGAGTAATTTCTCAAGAATTGACGAGAGTGAGAGGGCAGTCCTGAATATGGTGGTCATCACCAAGAAGAGCATGTTAGAAAACGGAATGGCCTGAATGTGGATAGCTCACCTGGACCAGTTGGATTACACCCCAGCCTTGTAATGGAGATAGCTGAAGAGTTAGTGGAGGCGTAAGTGGTAATCTTTCAGGAATGACGAAAATCCGGAAACGGCAAAGTGGCTGTATAATTGCTAACATGACACCCCGTTTAAAAAGAGAGTTAGGTAGAAGATGGAAAACCGCAGACTGATTTGCCTAACCTTGGTTGTGGGTAACATCCTGGAATCCATCGTGAAGGATTGGATTTCTGATACTTGGAGGTGTTTGGTAAAATAGGACAGAGTCAGCATGGTTTCATCAAGGGGAGATGAGTCCTGCCAAACCGGCTAGAAAACTGTGAGGGAGTAATGAGCAGATTAGATCAAGGAGAACCAATAGATGTTATCCATCTGCACTCAAGATTCCTTTGACAAAGTGCCATGCATGAGGCTATTGAGAAAGGTATGTGCCCATGGTATTAGAGGCAAGGTGCTAGCATGGATAGAAGTTTGGCTGCCTGAGAGAAAGCATTAGAGTGGGGATGAAAGTGCTCTTCTCATGATGGCAACCAGTGACAAGTGGTGTTCCACAAAACTCAGTTTTGGGACCACAACTTTTTACTTTGTGCATTCATTATCTATAAGAAGGAACTGATGGCATTCTGGCTAAGCTTTCAAACAGTGCAAAGATAGACAGAGGAACAGGAAGCATTGAAGAGTTGGTTCGGCTGCAGGATGGTGCTCTCGTGCATCTCCTCAACTTCCCACACCTCCGCCCTTGCACTCCACCCTTCCAACGACAACAAGTTAGATCCTCTCTGGTGCTCGCCTTCCATCCCACCAACCTCAGGATACAACACATCATCCTCCACCATTTCTGCCACCAACACTCAGACCCCAATACCAGAGATATACTTTGCTCCCCACCCCTATCATCATACTGCTGAGACCATTCCCTCACGACTCCCTCGTTTGGTCCACACGCCCCCACCAAGCCACCTTCCACTCCCAACACCATCCGTTGACACTGCAAGAGATATGAAACCTGTGCCAACACCTCCCTCCTCACCTCCACCCAAGGCCACAAAGGATCCTACCACATCAGACAGAGAACATCCTGTGCATCCAAACACCTCTTCTAGTCAGTCCATTGCTCCTGTCTCCTATACATTGGCGAGACAGAATGACAACTTATAGAATGGTTCAGGGAACACTCTTGGACACAGAAACCCAACAACCCCACTTCCCTGTGGCCGAATACTTCAACTCCCCCTCCCACTCCACCAAAGCCCTGAAAGCTTTTGGCCTCCTCCACTGCCAAATTCGAGCCTCTGGAGGAAGAATGCATTATCTTCTGCCTTGGGACCCTCCAAACACACGGTATCAAGGACAATTTCACCCGTTTCCTTATCTCCCCTCCCTCCACCTTATCCCAGATCTAACCCTCCAACTCAGCACCGCCCTCTTGAAATGTCCTACCTGTCCATCTACTTCCCAAGTATCAAATCCACCTTCCACTCTGACCTTTCACTATCATCACCCACCTTCATCTAGCTGTCGCCTTCCAAGCTACCTTCCTCCCAGCGCCAGCTCCCGCCCCCCTCCATTTATCTCTCTGCCCTCTCCCACCCACCCCACATTCCTGATGAAGGCTTTATGCCTGAAACGTCGAATCTCCTGCTCCTCAGTTGCTGCCTGACAGGCTGTGCTTTTCTATGACCACACGTTTTGACTCTGATCTCCAGCACCTGCGGTCCTCACTTTCACCTGCTGAAGGACTTTCACAGGTTTGGAGAGTGAGCAAAGAAGTGGCAGATCGAGTACAATGTGGGAAAATGTGGGAAAGCATTTTGCCAGGATGAATAGAGGCATGGACTATTTTAGAAAAAAGGAGCAAATTCAGAAGTCTGAAGGGCAAAAAGAGTAGGGAGTTTAGTCCAGGAGTCTTGAAAGGTAATCTTGCAGTTTGTCAGTAGTTAGGCAGGCAAATACAATGATAGTATTTATTTCAAGAAGGCTTAAATATAAAAGCAGGGATGTACTTCTAAGGCTCTACAAGGCTTTGGTCATGCCACATTTGGATTATTGTGCGTAGTTTTGCGTCCCATATCTCAGGAATGATGCACTGGTCCTGGAGCGTTTTCCAAAGAGATTCACGAGAACGGTGCCAGGAAATAAAAGCTTATCATATAAACAATAATTGAGGGCTCTGGGTCTGTATTTGGTAGAATTCAGAAGGATGTTAGGAGGTCTAATTGAAACTTACAGAATGCTAAATGACCTGGGAGAGAGGGGATTTTGGGAAGATGTATCCAATGTAGGAGAGACTAGTACCCGAGGGGACAGTGAAAAGAGAAGATCTTTACGAACAAAGATAAGGAGAAACCTCTTCACCAAGACAGCGATGATTCTATGGAATTCACTGCTACAGAGGGCTGTCGAGTCCAGGTCAGTGAGTATATTTAGGAGTGAGACAGATAGGTTCTTGACTGTAAAGGGGATCAAGGGTTACAGGTAGAAAGTGTGAGAATGGGGTTGAGAAGCCTAACAGCCATCATGGAATGGCGGAGCAGGCTCAAATGGCCTAATGGCCAAATTTCTGTTCCAATGTCTTCTGGTTGTGTGGTTAATATTGGCTCTCCTCATTCCTCATTGTCAATGTACCCTTGAGTTTGAACTTCATATGATTTATGAAGAATAAAATTCCAATACTGAAGGCTGGGAAATATCATGTTCCCTCCCTCCACTCTCAGCAGCCATGCCCCGATATCATAATCACACTGCAATTGAAATCCAGTGAAATTTACTTCAATACAGTTGATTGACATCGATAACATTAACAGCAGGACCCTTACCTGGCCTCTCTGATCCTTTAATAACCGTCTGAATTGTGTGTAACATCATATTCTCTGTTAACATATCCATGCCATTTGTCTGTTATCACTCATGTTGCCATAAGGAATTCTCTGTCACATTATGGACTAGAAAAGTTTTCTACATATTTTACTGACATTATAATCACTGATCAGTAGTTACAGAGAGTATATTTCGATTTATAAGCCGAGACACTTGTTTAAATTCTGACAATCCTTTGACATTAATGTCATATCTAAGGCAGATTGAATGATGACATACAATCAATCTACCATCTCAAATATTTCTTCCTGTTCACCCCCCACACATATCCCATGCCAAATGTGTCAACTTTAAAAGTTCTTTTGAATTTTAATAAAATCATTATTGAATTCAAAGGGGTTAACTGGAGCTATTTGTTCAGTGACTGAGATTAATATCAATCTCAGTGGATCCTAATTATGGCAGTGGAGAGTTTCCATGGTTGAAATATAAATGGGCTCTGTTCAATGTGCTATCACATAGTGTGAGTAGGAGCATCACTGACAGCACTAACAGGGATCAGCAGCTTGAGAGAGAGAGCGGGAGGAGAGTTCTGAATCTGAGAACATTAGACAGGAACGTTACAATAATGATTCATAATCTGAGCACCATGGATTGGAATGCTCCAACAATGGATCAGAATCTGAGAACATGAGACTGGAATGGTACAGCAATGTAACAGAATCTGAGAACATTAGACTGGAGTATTCCAACAATGGATCAGAATCTGAGAACATTACACTAGAATGTTCCAACAATGGACAGAAGTTTATCCTCGGGTCTTTACTGGCTTTCTCGGCCTTGGATAGCATTAGCATCACCGATCCTGTATATCCTTTGGATTATTCAAGGTGGTTACTATCCCATCCTTGCGATAGTTGGCGTTCCTGGTAAGTCATTATATTTGTCTACTAAACTGGGTTGAACTCAATTTCTGCTCATGATATACACATTTTGGAAAGTGCAAGTCAATGACTTCAGTTCCAAACAAAAAATCCTTTCCTTATAAATTATAACTATCAAACTACTATTTATAAATTACTCACTGATAGGTGAGAAGGACACAGAATGTTCTCAAACTCCATAATCCATTTTGTCCTTCACGGATTTACATCTCCATGTCCTCCCCACTCACCAATCCTGTCCAAAACCACCACCATGATATCTCAGTCTCGTCTGCAGGCTCAGTGCAACTTCTGAATGAACCATGATATTTGCCTTTGTTCAATCTGGATGCAACAGTTTCAAATGCCTTCTAATCACATGTCCATCATTAAATAATTGTTCTTGAGGATGTTTGACGTGATCCCTGCAAGTTCCCTGCAGTTTATGTAGTCAAGTCATTGACTCATAATCTAGAGCCACAGAATAATAGTCTGTTGATATCTCATGAAGGAAAGTGGTGGAATTTAAAAGCAACCATTATCATTTGTTATAAAAGCCCATCTGCTTGCCTGAAGTCCTTTAGGGAAGTCAATGTGTCAACCTTCCCTAATCAGGTTTCTATGTGACTTCAGTGATGAACATGTGGGTGTACTTCACCTTTAAACTACCTGACAGCACCAAGTCTTCTGAAAAAAATAGATATAATTTAACATTTGGCCGAACAATTCGATTAGCTCATTGTCTTGAGATAAAATTAAATTCAGCCGAACAGTTTAAATTATACTCCAAATGACCCACTTCCAATCAAGTTTGAATGTAATAGATTGATAATCTTAAAAGCCAATGACACAATCCAATAGTTTCGAGGTACAAGACCGTGGAAAATTGAACAGTTGAGAGCAGAGCTGCCAAGCTACCAGCATGCAAAGACTGCCTGAAAAATAGTTCCCTTAAAAGTATATTCATTGATTAGTAACTAGTGAAGCAGAATCCCCCAGAAGAAAAGAAGACAGGACTATGGAGAAGCACCGAAAGCTTCCTGGTTTTGAGATAAGAAGTTTTATTTTGTAAATCTTAATTAGGAGTCTGATCTGACTCGTATTGTGGAGGGGGAAGGTCAAAGACAGACTAGAGGAAGAAGTTGTACATATTCGTTCGATTATTATTCTCTGTAAAACTTTAAGAAATAAGGTTGTTAATTTTTGCTTTTAATAGTTCTTAGACTCTAGAATTATCACACATTACTGCATTGGATAAATCTTTTCTGTCTTGCTGGTTTTAATTAAGCAGGAGAATTTATACTGAATTGTAACACTACAAGCCCCCAGCAATGTGTTTTACTCTTTACTGTCCTGTGGAACAACTGAACCAGCCACTCAGTTTAAGATTGATGTAAGAGCTGCACACATCCTGTGAGAGAAGAACAATAGTAAAGGTAGCTCCCATCCTCTCCCTGTTTCCCGTATTTGTACAGCTCATTTCTGTTCAGGTAGGTGATCATTACATCTTTTAGGTGGATTCGATCACATTGAAATGCTCCCCGAGTGTGATGCACAGCTCCATAGGCAACTCTGGTGCTGGCTTTATTGATGCTGACGTACAGATATAAGGAACTTATAAATTCCATGTCAGTCGTAGTTCATAGAGAAATAATGGTGTTTCATAACACAGGAAGAAACGGCGTTGTCTAAGTGAGAGAAATGGATTATTGTGATCATCCCTGAGTGTGTTGAGGCAGTATTTGGGGTACTGTGGATCGACTTTCTCTCAAGTCTCACCAGACTAATCCCTGGGATGATGGCAACATGATCAGTGAGTGAAGCTCAGTGAGAGAATAAGGTGATTGCATTGAACATTAAGGGGGATGCACAATCACTTATGATGTTCTTAACAGACACTGTTACGGTGATAAATTCCATGGCCTTTTTTCACTCGGGTTACATGGGTCTCGATAGTTTAAGAGCCTCTGAGAACGTTCCACCCAACCACCCCCACTCCCGATTTCGATTCAGAAACAGAGAGAGAGAGGTTCAGGCTTTTGTAAAAAAAAACTCTCCCAACGTTGATACAGTTCAATTGGTGCGTGATCCTGCAATGAACGTCATGACATCCATAATCCCGACAGCAGCAACAGTACCTTCATTATAAAAGAGTTAACTCTTCCTAGCAGTTTCTGACCTATATAGAGCAGATGGGAGTGTCTTCTCGGAGATAGAAGATGCCTCCTTGACATATTACACAAAATATTTGGTTTCCCTTATCACTGCCAGCAAACCATGTTAAGGCAGCACACGTTCTACAAACAATGGAACCATGATTAACACCATGGAGCCCCCTATCAATGCAGTCTCGGTTTCATTGGTTTGTCATGTTCGAGTATCAATGACGCCCTCCTGTTTCTGTATAACTATCTCGTGGGGGCTGAATAGCCTCCTCCTGGTCTCATGGAACTGGTTTAAGGGTCTGATTGGGCTCTGCCTGTTCATGTTTAACAGCTCGATGTACTGACCAGACCTCATTTCTTCATGTGGAATAAGCAGGTGGATTGAATGGGCTGTCCCTCTTCTTGTTCAGTAGTTTCCACGGGCTCAATGGCTTCCACATAACAGTGTGCAACCAGGCTGGGATGCTGATTGAGCTCCTCTATTAACTGTGGAAATGTGCAGTGTCTGGCAGCGCTGTTACATGAATGTTACCGACACTTTAACAGCACAAACGGAATGCTGTCCAGGTCTTGCTGCACATGGACACAGGATGGTTCAGGAGCTGAGGGGACACAACATCTCTGAATATTGTGTGATCTTCAGTCGTCATCCTTACTTCAGATCTTATGATGGGGAAAGATATTGATAAAGCAGTTGAAGATGTTTGTGCTGAGGAGGCTAACCTGAGGATCTCCTGCAGAAATGTCCAGGAACTGTTAGGACTGTTGGCCACCGACCACAAGCATCTTTCCTTGTGCTCTGAAAGACCCAGACAAGTGGGAGGTTACACCTGATTTCCATTCAGCTCAAATAAGTGGGTGGTCCTGATGCCATCCTCAGTCAAATACCCCCTTGATATCAGAGCCATTCAGTGTTTGCTGAGCCCCTGTGTTCACCTCTCGTTCATATCAATATGGTGACAATGCATGTGTAGGGAATGTTTTCCTCTCACAGTGGGTAATCAATGTCAGGAATTACCTGGGCTAGCGAGTTATGGGATCTACATCACTGAAAGTATTTAAAGAGGAGGTAGATGGATTTTTGACCTGTCAGACAGCTAAGGGATGTGAAGAATTGGGCATTATAAAGGAGTTAATGCCAATAGTAGATCAGCCATGATGGTAGACAATGTCTTGATCGTCCGAATTAGCTGATCTGCTTCCTTATGTCCTTATATTCTGTAATTACAAAGTTATTGGCTATAATTTTCCTAAACGTTCTGTTATTGAACGTTGCAAAAAGACAGAGCAAAGTATTTTGTGAGTCATCTCTGGGTGAGATATGAGGGTTGTATATGTTAAATACAGTGAAACTAGGCCTGTATTATGACCAACAAATAAAGCACAAGTTGCAGTGAGGAGACACTCTGCAAAGAGACCAGAAGCGTGTTACGAACCCAGCCTGGATTTTCAAGTAGCCTTTTCCAACCCACACTAAATCGTGTGTGTGTGTGACAGTCTTGAGGGACTGAATGAGATGCTCTGTTACTGTGGATCAGGTATTTGGAGCAAGTGGCCTCCAAATGCTCCGTGCAGGAGCTGTGAGTGGTTGGATGGAACATAGGAACATCGGACTGAGCAGCAGGAGTGTGCCATTAGACACTTTGTCACCGCTCCACCATGCACAAAGATTATGGGTCATGTGATTGTGATTTCCCCAGCACTTTTCTGTCTGTATACCATTTTCTACATTCACTTTTCTGTCAAATGTCAACAAGTACAACTTTGAATAAATGTAAATATCCAGGCACCACAAACTTCTGGGGATGGAATTTCCACTTGGACAGCCCTTTGAAAATTTCTCATTTGTGTTCCAGCCAATGTTGGAGGGTTACTGTTTTCTTTTCCGCCTCACTACTCCACTGGTTACACCAATCTTAAATGTAGCCAGTTTAATGATGTGGTCAATGATATCGGTCTCAGAGTAGGTCATTTTCTAGAAAAAAAAGTAAGACACAGAACGTTGAACTCATGTCAAATAGTAAAATGACGGAGTGCTCCAAATGTTATTCTGCCTTTGAAGTTATTCTGTTCAAATAAGCTACTGGTTGTGGGATTTCTTTCTGGAACAGTTGGATTTGGCTGAATTCCCTTTGTTTCGGGCACATGAGAGTTTCCAATGAATCCTCACCAGGAATCCATCACAAGTGGCAAAGATAACTCAGGGATTTTATAGACTGACACTTTGCAATCTGGTGTAACAAAGTAAGAGAAAGGGATCAATTGGCTGTTGCTTCTCAGGCAGGGAACAATTTTCTCCCTCTCTGTGTTGAAGCATACAATAATGTCAACTGAACACCAAACTGGACCATGTGTGCTCTCCTGGAACATTCTCTGGAAAACCTGATTATGGATTATATGCAGGTGCATCATTGCTCTTGTTGTACACAATTCCATTCAATCTCAAAAAATGTCCCCATTTTAGAATTTGATGTCATGCGTACACGTGTCTGTGTAATTTGTAAATATTGGTAGGTATCTTCATATAATGTGTGTTAATATCAATGCATCTTTTTCTTCAAATATATTCTCTAGCTTTAGTCTCCCTGACAAGAGATAATATGCATCCAGCTGATGCACTTTTCTGAAAGTCATGGTGGTTCAATACTATTTCTAGGCTAAGATCGGAACTGATTATCCCCCATAACCAAAGGCCGGCATTCCCGGAATGAGAAAAGGGAACACTCTTTGAAGATTTCAAGAATCATTATATCCTTTTATTTTAGTGTTAGGGGATCAAAACTGCACACAGTGCATCAGATGTGGTCTCAGCAATGCCCTGTACAGATGCAGTAAAACATTCCTGCAATTAAACCTTAACCTTTTGTCAAAAACAGCATCATTCCACTTACCTTCCAAATCACTTGCTGCATCTGCAGACTGACTTCACATGATTCATGTCCCAGGAACATGGAAACCGCATGTATCTCACAGTAATGCAATCTCTCTCTATTTAAATTGATTACCATTATTTTGTCCTTCATGCCAAAATAGACAATTTACCTTATGTTATTTCTACTGAAGGTTTGCACACTAACCTTCCCTGCATGTAATCATATTGCAGACTCAGTATCTCAATTTGACGACACAATGAATGACCATCTTGGTGTACGAGCTAATTGAGCTCCAAGCCATTCCCTCCCCCTCATCCAGATCATTGATGCAGATTATTGGTCATTGATGACCCCACAGTGATCTCTGAGGCACTTCATCAGTTAGAGCTTTGTAACCTGAAAGTAAACATTTCTCTCTACTGTCTATTTCCTGCTAGCGACATATTCCCTGTTCCTGTGTAGCGGCTCAGGCGGGTTGAATGACCTCGTCCTGGTCTATGTAATGTACTCAACGATCTGAATTACTTAATTCTATATTCCTGTGTAATTTCTTAGAGGGGCAGAATGGTCTCCTCTTGTCTCATTGTAACTATCCTGTCTGACGGATTGGGGTGGTCCCCTACCCTGTAACAGCGTCAAGGTGTGGATTGAAGGAGCAACACTTGTGTTCGGGCAGCAGTACATCTCTGTAACAGCCTCGATGGTGGATTGAGGGAAAAACAAATCGGGTAGGTGCAGCAGTATATCTCTGTAACGGCACCGTGAGACGGATTGAGGGAACAACACATTGGGTAGAGACAGCAGTATATCTTTGTAACAGCTTCGAGTGGTGGATTGAGGGAACAACACATTCAGAATGTTCATGGCTGGTCCAATTATCTCTGATCATCCCTCTCCTGTCTGTTCCCGATAAACATTGACTCTCCTTTCCAGCAAAGACCAGTCGAGCTCAGCCTAGAATATCCTCAATAACAGAGTCTTCCCTATTCTCTGAGGATGAGGATACCACAGACCGCACAGCACTAATTGGAAATGGTCATCTTTGTTTCATTGTCGGACCCATTACATTAAAACTGTGCTAACATCACATCAAATCACCACCTCTTTTCATACTTAAGGATATAATAATTATGAATAACCATAAACCATTCTGCCCTCCAAACCTGTCCCACATTCCCACTGACTCTTTCCAGTCAAATATGTATCAAATCCAGCCTCTGCTGCAATCTCACAAAGTGAATACTTGACAGCATAACACCACATGAGCATGAAAAAAGGAGCGGAATGAGGCTATTCGGCACATCAAGTCTGATATGCCATTCAATAATTTCTTGTATGTACCCCAAACTCAATCTCCTGCCTTCTCCCTAGAATCGTTGATTCTTTTATAAACCAAAAACGTGTTGATTTGTGTTTTAATGACACGAGTGCTTGCGTCTCTGTGTGTATGTGTGTGTGTGTGTGTATATATATATATATATATAAATATATATATACACACATATGTGTGTGTGTGTCCGTATGTGTGTGTCCATGTGCTTGTTTTCTGTGTATTTGTGTGTCTACATCAGTGTGCCTATGTATCACCCTCTGTGTTTCTATCTGTGTTTGTGTCTATTTGTGTGCAATTGTATATGTCTCTGTGTGTTGCAATGTATGTGTATGCCCAAGTCCTTATATGTGTTGTTAATGTTAGTATCTTGGGGTGTTTACCAATACGTCTGTTCAGTTCAGTGTCTGCATCTCTGTGCAGTGAGGTATCTGTTTTTGTTTGGGAGTGAATGGACTGACGTTGGAACTGACAGTGGGTTTAAAGTGAGAACTGAATGTTGCTCTTTACTCCGTTGATGGGAAGTGGATGTTTCAGAAGCGCCACGTGAGCCCTCTTGTTTCTGTCCAGCTCATGCCAGGTTCCTCCCCACATGGCGGGAGAAGAGGGTGTGAGGGAACAGACATCAGGCACAGCACCACCCGGCTTGGCCTTTTTCTGTCCCACTGCAGACAGTTTCTCCTGGAACAGGAGAAAGGGAGAGAGGGAGGGAGAGTGGAAATGGGTGACCCTGCTGTTAGTGCTGTTGGATGTGGGGCTGGGCGGAATGGTGAGGTGTCCGGACTGAGTCAGTCGACAGTTGTAAATCAATTTAGTATTATTAGTGTTGAGGGTATTGTGTAGGTGACAGAGAAAGTGAGGAAGAAAGTTGCTGAATTCAATAGTGAGTTTGGAAATGCGTGAGCCTTATTTGGAAATAGAGTGTGAGTCTTGTTCGGGGGTCAGTGCTATAACAGGTATACAGGGAGTGTGAAGGAGCAGATAGAATATTGTGACACTTATCCTGACAGGGCGGAGAAGCTTCTTGACTCTTGGCCTGGAACACAGCGTCAAGGTGACCCTTCCGGAATGTCTTGTCCAAGTCAATCACCAATAACGCCACAGACCATGTCCCTCAGATTCAGTTTAAAGGGAGCTTACAAATAACAAGGAGAAGCAAACATTGGTGTATCGAAACTAAAACTGTTGCAGAAATTCTGAGCGTTATATGCTCTGAAACTTAGACATGCAAATATCATCGATACTGCATTCTTATTGGATGGTTTCGAGTTGATCTCAACTGTGTTAACTAAATGACTGTGAAAAATAAATTCCCTAAATGTATATCAGGTGTGTTGAAGAGTATGTATTGAACCAAATTAGAGATCAAGTTCTTTCGGATTTGGTGTTGTGTGCTCAGGAGGACTAATCAATGGCCTTGCTCTGAAGCAGCTTTGGAGGAATAGTGACATTAATATGTTGTATTTTTCGGCGTCTGCAGACAATATAGAATGTTTGTACATTTTGGTCAATGATGGAAGCATGGAGCCGAGAGGGTCAAGTTTGTTCCAGTGAATTGGGAAAATATAAAATAACATTCAGTGGGAGATAAGCAATGGTTGTTAGAGTCATAGAGTCCTATAGGCCCTTCGGCTCAAACTGATCCATTCTGACCAAAATATCAATTCACACTAACCCCATGGCACAGCCATTGCCCCGTATCCTTCTAATCCTTTCATATCCTGTATTTGTCAAAATTCATTTTAAATATTGTGAATGTATCCACCTTAACTACTTCTGCTGGTAGCTCATTCCATATGCGTATCACCCTGTGTGTAAAAACGTTGCTTCTCACGTTCCCTTTTATTCTCACTCCTCTGACCTTAACCTGATGCCCTCTAGTCCGTGATTGTCCAATCCCGGGAAGTAAAGGCTGACTGCATTCACTCTATCCATGCCTGTTATGATCTTATACCCTTCAATAAGAACCTCTCCCCAGTCACAGACACGCAAAAGAAAAAAGTCCTAGCTTTTCCAACCTCTCCCTATAACTCAGAGCCTTGAGTCCTTGGCAACATCCTTGTAATTTTTTTCTGCACTCATTCCAGTTTAATAACATCATTCCTATAGCAAAGTTACCAAAACTGAACATAACACGAGAAGTATGGCTTCATCAGTGCCCCGTATTCTGCAGCATAGCTCCCCAAATTCGCTACCTAGTGCCCTGACTGATGAATGCCAGTGTGCCAAACGTTTTCTTCCTTGCCCTGTCTACCTCTGAATCAACTTTCAGAGAACTATGTACCTGAATTCCAAGGTCCCTCTGTTCCACTACATTCCTTAAGAAACAGCCATTCACCATAAAACTCCGATATTGATTTGAGTTTCTAAAATGTAAGAACTTACCCTGATCTGCATTAAAATTCATTTACCATTTCTCGGCCCATTTCTCGGCCCACTTCCCAAGCTGATCACGGTACTGCTGTAAGTTCCGAAATTTCTGAGTACCTATGTCATTCTCCATGTAACCGCCTATTTTATTGTCACGTTCAAACTTACAAATCATGCACGTACATTCTCATCTAAATTATAGATATATGTAATATATAGTGGTGCCAGCATCGCCCCGATGCATTCTATTAGTCCCAGGTCTCCAGTCTGACAAGCATCGTTCCACTATTACTCTTTCCTTCCTACCATCAAGCCAATTTTGTATCCAATTTGGCAGATCCTCCTCAATTTTCATTGCGATCTAACCTTTCAGAGAAGCGCACCATGTGGAAGTTTATTGAAGGCGTTACTTGTATCCATATAGACTACGCATACAACCCTGACCTCCTCAAAGTTGCTGGTCACTTCGTAATAGACTTTGAACAGATTTGTGCGCTATGATGTCCGATGCACAGAGCCGTGCTGACTTTAATGATAGACTTTTGCCCGAAACGTTGATTTTCCTGTTCCTTGGATGCTGCTTGCTCTGCTGTGCTTTTCTAGCAACACTCTAATCTTGCTCAGAATCACACCCTGTCTTTCCTAATGCACGTATATCTTATCTCTCAGGACCTTTTCAAGAAAGTTACCTGCTACAGATTTTAGGTTTAGTGGTCCATAGTTCCCAAGTTTTTCTTTTTAGCCCTTCTTGAGTGAGGGCACAGCATTTGCAATCCTCCAGTCCCCCAGGACCTCACCTGTTGGCCAGCGATGATGCAAAAATATCAGCCAGGGCTCCCACAATTCCTTCTCTGTCCTCCTGCAGTGTTCCTGAATATATCTGGTCAGGACCAGGAGATTTATAGAAATAATGCAAAGGTGAATAATACGCTTATTTGTTTCAGGTATAAACACCAAATAAAGGGAAAAATGACACAATGATGTTTAACATAACAAATTAGAAAACGTATTAATCATAAGAAGTGGCTTCAGAAGAATTCCAGTCATTGTGGAAACTTGAGAATTCTCACAAATTCACGATCGAGAAACGAGGGCCATGAAATTGAGAAGGAAATCAAAAACAGAACATGAATGCGAACAAACAAGAACAAAAACACTGCATAAATCTAGAATCTGTATTTCAAAGGAAACAAAGTAAAAGCAGGGTCAAATATGGAAATTGGCAATCGGGAGAGGAGAGTTTATTGTGAAAAACAGGGAAATGGCCAAGAAAATAACCAGTTACTTTGCATCTGTCTTCATGGAGGGAGATCCACAAAATCACCCATTAATACCCAGTGATCATGTTGGGCTTGTGCAACTGAAGACATAAAGTCAACTTATATCAGTGGTATTTGAGAATGTAACTGGATTGAGCATTGCTAAATCTGACACACCTAATGTACTTCATATTAAAATGTCAGACATAAATCGGCAATAGAAATATTAATTGCACAGTCGATAACTGTGTTTCATTTTCCTGTGTATTCTGCAGAGGCGAGAAGCCATTGTGGATAAATGGAAGTTAGCAAACGTGGTCCAAGCACAATAGATGGATGGAAGGGATCCAAGCATCTATAAAGGGAAGACGACATAGTTTGGAGAACTGCCGAACAATTAACTTGACATCTGCAAGTTGGAAACTATTGGAATCTATTATACAGCATGTGATATTCGATATTTAGGAATTAACAGCAACAATGGAGAAAATCCATATGTATTCCTGACAGATGTCTAACTCGATGTGCTATTAGTTTTTAGACCCCACCAACCACACTCTGAGAAAAGGAAAAGGAAATGACTTCGCCACAGGAAATAGCATCACCAACACAAAGAAATCCAAACATATAAATGGAAAGCAGGAATTTTAAGCATTGTTTCGCATGAAGTCCACTGAAGATGTTACCTAGTAAGATAACGAAACGTCTGGAAATGTAGCGAGCAAACCTACATCCATTGTGTAATGTGTTGGTGACCCAATCTGAGAAAGAATATACTGACCACAAAAAAGTGCAATGGATATTGTCCAGATTAATCCCTCAGATGGCGAGATTGCCTGATGAGGAAACTTTGCGTGTGTTCTTTAGAGTTTGAAAGAATGAGAGGAGGGTCACAATGAAACGTGGAAACTTCACAAAACATATGCCAAGTTGGAAATAAACAGGACGTTTCCCTGGCTGTCAGTTCCACATTCAAGGCAAATAATTGCAGTTTAAGGGACAGACCATTTAAGACCGCAATAATGAGGAAATTCTTCACTTGGTGAGAACTGCGTAAAACAGGGGCATAGAAACCTGCTGGTAGGGCAAGATTAGGGAGAATTCCCAGATATTCTGCAAGTGTGTCAAGCGGAAAATAATAACAAAGGAACAGGTCGGAAGCATTCGTGACTTGCCAAGTTACTTCCAATTCACCTTACTGTTAGGAGACAGAGGGTAGTGGTTGAAGGCTGTTAGTGTGACTGAGACCGGTGTCCAATGGTGTATCACAGGGATCAGTACTGTGTTCCTTATTATTTGTGATACGGAGGTGTTGGTATTAGACTGGGGTGGACAAACTTAAAAATCACATAACACCAGGTGATAGTCCAGCAGGTTTATTCAGAGGCACGAGATTTCAAAGCGCACAACCACTTGATGAAGAAGCAGCTCTTCGAAGCTAGTGCTTCAGAATAATCCTGTTGGACTATAACCTGGTGTTGTGTCATCTTTAATCTTAGTATTTGTGGTAGCCATAAATGATGCAGCTGTGAATATAGACGGGGGTGGTGGGAGTGTGACAACTAAGTTTGTGTTTGATACAAAGATTGGCCGGGTGGTTGGCATTGAGGAGGAAGATCTTATGTTACAGGGAGATACAGATGGAATGGTCAAATGGGTGGATCAATGGTAGATGGAATGTATCCCTGATGAATATGAAATGATGCACTTTGGAAGAAGGAACTGGACAGGGGAGAAAGCATAGGGGACCGTAGACATAACCTTTATTCATCAAGGCATAGATTATAAGAGCAATGCGGAAGTTTGCTTTCGCCAAGATGGAATACTGATTGTAGTGCTAGGAACCACATTACAGGAAGAATGTGATTGTCGTGAAGAGGGCTCAGAGGAGTTTCACCAGGATGTTCGCTGGGATGGAGCATATTAGCTATGGAGAGAGGCTGGATAATCTCGGGCTGTTTAGTTTGGAGGAGAGAAGGCTGAGTGGGCCGAGATTCAGAAGGATAGGATTACGAGGAACCTGGACAGGAATGGAAGATAGCAGCTGTTCCTTTTAGTCAAATGGCCAAGAACAATGGAGCACATTTTAAAGTGAAGGATTTGAGATGTGGAGAGGAATTGAGGATTGTTTTTCACTCAGAGGGTGCTGGGGTCAGGAATGCACTTCCTGAGAGAAGAATTGTCATGGTAACTTCACAACCATTAGAAAATACACGGTTGTGAACTTGAAATGCCACAAGATTCACGGCTACGGTCTTGTGTCAGAAAGTGGGGCTAATGTCGACGGTGTTGTATTGTTGATGGGACAAAGTCTGTGCTTCTGTGTTTGTATGGCTGTGGAAGATCAATCATTGAGTAGCTTAAGGTAGGAGTTTATGGGTTCTTGAAGAGTATATTAACAAGAGTTTTAAGATTGAACTTGTAATATCTTCTGAAAATATGTCAATGGCAAAATTACGGGAAAAAAGGTGCAACTTTCTTACAGTCTGATACCAGAGAATTGAGGACAGGGAAAAGGCAGAACTGTGGACCAAATACTTCAGTTATGTCTTCACATAAGAAAACGAAACAAAAAAGAAAACTTCCCAACAAAACTAGTGAACATTCGTCTGTTTAGAAAAATGGAATAGAATGAAATTAGCTCCTGAACAGTTTTAGAAGAAGTATTGGAAGTGAAAGTAATGAGCACAAACAAAGTCAACAGAGATTCATCAAATAGGAATCATATTTGAGAAAGTTCCTTTAGCATAATTATGGAGAAGCAAGCAATGAAATATGTGCATTTTCAGAAAGATTTTTGAGAAAGCCTATTATGCAAATTCAAATCCTATGGGACTGGGACTAATATGGTTTTAGAATGGGAGAGCTGTCAGGAAGCAGTGAGTAGAACTAAAACAATGTATTGTTTGAATGGAAGGCTTGGAGGATATAGCAAGGGTTGGGGTTTGTACCCCAGCTATTCCCAATATACATCATATGTATGATTGAGTGGATCAAGAACAATATTTTCAAGTTTGCAGATGACACTAAACAATATCAGATTGTGAGTGGGTGAGCAGGATGTCAAAATGCTCCAAGGTGATTGAGACAAGTGGAGTGTCTGGGCAATTACATGAGGAGCAATGGGGAGTGGAGGCGGGGGATATGTGATATTGTGACCTTTGATGGGAATAACAGAACTGGAGCCTATCATTTGAAAGGGATTGGTTGAAAAATGTTGATCTATAAAGGAACTTAAGCTGCATTTTTGTTTCTGCTGTGCAGCCCTCCGAGGTCAGTGTAGGGAAATGAGATCTGAATCATGAATTCAGTACTGGGAATGGCATTGGCACGCTGACCAGTGTACACAGACCCAACAAGTGGGGAGCTGTAACATTCAAAAGGATCTGGATCTCCCTGTACACCAGTCACTGAAAGCAATATTGCAGGAGCAGAAAGCAGATAGGAAGATAAATCATGTATTCACCTTCATTTCAGGGGGATTTGAATACAAGAGTAAGGGTGTTTTACTGCAGCTGTACATGGCGTTGGTGAGACCTCATCTCGAACACTGTGCAGTATTATGCACAGTTTTGGTCTCCTTACCTAATAAAGGACAAACCTGACATTGAGGGAGAGTAGCGAAGATGACCAGACTGATCGCTGTTGTGGGAGCAGAACCTCCAGTGGTGGCTGGGCCTGAATTCCATGGGCTTTAGGAAAATGAGTGGAGTTATCAGTGAAATATATAAAACTCTGTCAGAACAAGACAGATTAGAAGCAGGGGTGACATCAAAACATGGGACATCAAAACAAGGGGCCACAGTATTAGGTACAGAAAGACCACTCTGCATTGAGATGAGAATAAATGTCTGCACTCAGAGACTGGTGAACCTGGGGAATTATCTCCCAGATCAGGCTGTGGAAACCAAGGCACTGAATATAAATAAGGATTTCTGTAAACTAAAGGGATAGGGAGAGAGCAGGGTATGGTATGAAGATAGAGGATCAGATACCATTACATGTTACTCTTCAATAACGTGGTAGCTGTGTTCCTGTGCATCACTGTGTTGCAGAAAATCATGCAATATTAATAATGTGGTCTATGGGGAAAAGAGAATAATGGGCGAACCGCAAAATATTAGTAAAAAAACAAAATTAAAGTTCGTCTAACACACGCACACTAGCACAGTCTAATTAAACATTTAAATCATATATGGCAATGAAATAGTGCTGTAAATGCAACACTTTCAATATACAGTCACTGGCTACATCCCTGTACCTTTCACCAAACTCTTCACCTGAAAGCGCACAGGGCTGACTGACCACCTGATGCCAACATGGAATTCCATTTCTCCTCAAGATTCTCCTCCAGTTTGAAATAAAGTTCCTTCTAATTGAAGAGAGCACTTCCCCGTTTCAGCCTCGGGTTCAAGGCTTTGCAGAGCGGATTGCATTCCTGTTTTAGCTGAACACTCAGAGGGTGCATTTTGCAGACAGAGGATCCTGAGGCTGGGTTTTGTTGTTCAGCTGGTGCCTGGCAAGGAATCGCGCCACAGTGAGCGGGAGCTCACTTTATAGAAAAAAGGTGCACAATTCACGAATCGCACTGCAGTCAAATCACGTTTAATAAACCCACGTTATCAGAAAACTGCTTGTATATTGAATCGAGGAACATGATTGATAGACTGAAGGGACAACGACAGTTCTTATTTTATATTTCACAATGTTTAAACATATTAATGGATATGAACACTGTGTCGGGAAAACTGCATTGAGGAGATTTTCTCAATGAACTAGAATGGGAAGGCTCAATGTGTTGAATGGCCTACTCCTTTCCCGATGTTTCCGTGCAGCCTGTGGGAAAGCTCTGTAACTGTTGCCACAAGCTCTCAGATGTTAGGAAGGAGGTCTCTGCAGGGTCAACAGGACTGTGATTCCCGTGCCCTTTTCTGATATCGAGGCTGGCGCTGGGTATTCTGTCTGGTTTTATCCTTTAAGACCTTGGATCAGCGTAATACAATTGAGTGTCTTGCTTGGTCATTTCAGGGACCATTGAAGACGTTATCACATGGCTCTGTGTCTGGAGTTATTTTTAGGCGAGACCAGGAAAGCACGGGAGAATGACTTCCTGAAAGTCCGTTGGGGAAGGAGATCGATGTTTACAATCAACATTGGATGCAATGTCACTGTTGCCATCACCAGATTCTAGATCATATTTTATTGTTTTTAACTTCCACCAGCTTCCCAGAGCATTATCCAGTATTAGATTCGCAATCCAGTGACATTTCCACAACAGCACCATGTCCACAAAGGAACCTATCGGAAATCACACTGAGCTGTTTATTTCTGTACTGCTTGACAGCTCTGTCAAAATGAACTCCCACCAATGTGATAATCGTGAAGGGACTGAGGGAGTGTTAAATGGCTAGAATGTAATTATTAATGTATTAGGGGACGGGACATTGTGTGAGTAATTTTCCACATTGCCAGGGAGTTGTAAGAGTTGGAACTGGAATGGAAAAGCTTCCCCAGGGACACGGCTTTTTGTGCAGCACAAGTCTTCAGTATCATTGCGGGAATGGTGTCAGGCCCTATTGCCTTTGTCGTATCTACGTGTCCAACTGTTTCTTCATGTCAAGTGCAGCGAATCAAATTCGTTGAAGACTGGCATCTGTGATTCTGTGACATCATGACGAGGGTGACGTGGATCATCGATTCAACACCTCTGGCTGAGGATGGTGCAGATACTACATCCTTGTCATTATCACTGATGTACAGGGCTGTTCCATTATTTAGGATGGGGATATTTCTGGAGCCCTCTCCTCCAGTAAGTTTTTTAATACTACACCGACATTTATGTCTGGATGTGGCAGGACTGCAGAGTTTAGATCTGATCTGTTGGTCTTGGGATCATTTCGTCCTCTCTATCAGATGTTAGTTCTGCTGTTTGGAATGAAACCACTCAGGTGCGGTAGCTTTAATGATTTGTCATCAGCTTAAGGTACACATGGTCCTGACCTTGATATGTTCACCCACACACATCACTGACCCATCGCTCGGCTTGGTGGTAATTGTAGACTGATGGAATATCCTGGGGAAAATGATAGAGATTATGTTTGAATACAATCCTGCTTTTATTGCTGCTGTTGTCAACAGCATCACGTGATAGCCCAGTTTGAGCTGCAATATCTGCAATTCAATTGTACTGACTGTCCCCCAGTTCACATCGACATCCATTCACCGATCAGCAGTGAACTCAGTGCCCTCACCTGTTGTCTGTTGCAGGAATACTTCCATTTTAATATTCTCATTCTGCTGAGGGTCTCTCCTTGGTGTCATGCTTACAATTTGTTACATTACTCAAACCCTTTAACATATTCATCTGAATCTTCTCCTTTACCTTATTGTCATCTTCTGCGGTTGAATTGAATGTGTTTCTCTCTGGTCTTCTCCGTGACCATGATGAAGAGCTCTGTGGTTCAGTGATGCGAGCCATATGCAGTTTCAGAGCCAATGAATGTGTGCACTTTGCATTATGGTTCAGTTCCCAGGGTACGACGCTCCGTGTTGGACAGGGCGTTTGAGAAGCTTTCACAAATTGGAGCTTGTTCAAAAATTGATGAAGAAACAAAGCAGGTCTGCGGGCGTCTTTTGTAGTGAATGTAGAGTGATACTTTTGGGTCCAGTGACCCTTTTACGAAGCTCTCCGTTTCTCCAGCGATTTTCTGTGTTTTTAGTTCCATTACCCTTCTCTATTTCTTTATTTGAAAGTTTGTGCTGTGCCTATTCGTTTCTGCAGAAACCCAGGAGGTCTGCCAGCATCTGCAGAGACAGAGAAACAGAGTTATCCTTACAAGTCCGTGTGACTTGTTCAGAACTGAAAAAGGTTGGAAACCGGGCTTTTTAATCCCTTGCCGGAGATGGGGGATGCATGACTTGGAAAAGAGGGCATGGCATAAGATAAACGGGATATTAGCAGTTGTGAACGAGAAGATGATGCAAAATGGGTTTAAATTAAGATGTGAATGGGGGAAAGGGGTCTCTCTAACAGAGTGTAAGATAAAGAAAACACAACCACATAAGGTCACAGAGAGAACAGGAGAGAGAATGTTGACCATGTGGTATTATATAGATCTAGCAAGAGATAGGTTTTCACTCTCTAGATCATCACCTCCTTCACACTAAGGAACTCAGGTGCTTGACCTCTTATTGGCACTAGGAACAGTTTCATGCTGCCTTAGTTTTGTAACATAGAGAAAAACTTACAGTATGAAGTTCGGGCTGTTTTCTTTACCTGTCATCTTCATAATTCTTTCAAATTTAAGTGCTTATTGTTAAACATTTTATCTCGAAGTTAGTATCAGATGGATTGTAGGAGGTTGAGGGGTGACATTCTCGAAGTTTATAATGTCATTTGAGGCATGGATAGAGTGAAAAGCCAAGGTCTTTTCTGCAGGATCGGGGAGTTCAAACATAGATGCATAGCTTTATAGTAAAAAAGGGAAAACTTGAAAGGGACAAAGGGGCAACTTTATTTACACAGAGGGTGATGTAAGTAGGGAATGAGCTGCCAGAGGAACAGTCGTAGATGCAAGTACAGCTACAATATTTCAAAGACATTTGGACAAACATATGAATGGGAAACGTTTAGAGGCATATGGGCCAAGTGCAAGCAAATGGGACTAGTTTAGTTTAGAAAATCTGGCCAGCATGGACAAATTGGACCAAATGGTCTGTTTGTGCACAATATGACTGTATGAATCTAGAAAGCGATGAAGATGTATGAAAAGATATGATGTAATAAATTTGCAAGAAATATAAAAGCAAGCATCACGAGCTTTTCCATCTGTATTAAAAAAGCTTAAAAATGTGTTTGTGAGCTGAGGCAGAAGTACAGTCAGGAAAGTACATTGAGTCCATATGGAGGGTGTAACTAGGGAACTGGCCACAGGGAATAGGCAAATAACTTACACCAGTATATTAAATCGTTCCTCATGGGGAAAGTACTGTAAGCATGTCAATGGTCTAAACAAAATGGTAACCGGAGAGCATTTCTTGAACTGTCTGTTACAAAAGTAACAAGGTTTATAACTAACAGGTAAGAATAAGGGTAAGTAGGTCAGCAGTAATTCATAGTTAATTTTAAAAGAATTGGTCACAGAGTAACGAGCAGGACTGTGTAAAATATTCCATAACTCGCTGGATTACAGGAGTGTTCCAGCGAAACTGGACAAACCTCCAATGTGGCACTTGTCTTCAAGAAAGGAAAGAGACAGAAAGCAGCAACCATTTAGCCTAACCATTATTGCTGGGAATCTGCTCGAGTCTGCTATGAAGGAAGGAATCACAGGGCATTTGGAAAAGCTTAATGCAGAGTTGGCATGGTTTTGTGAAAGGGAAACTATTTTTGTCTGCATGAGTTTCCTCCAGATGTTATGTTTTCCTCTGACACTATAAAGATATACAGATAAGGGGAGATTGGACATGCTAAGTTGCGTAAAGTACCCAAGGATGTGTAGGTGAGGCGGATTAGCCATGGGAAATGCAGGCTAAGAGGGATAGGGTAAGGGTTTGTCCAGTGGGATACTGTTTAGAGGTTCGGTGTGGCCTCGATGGGCCGAAAAGCCTGTTTCCTAACTGTAGGAATTCGATAATTTTGATGGAGTTCTCCTTGATTGGCAGCTTTCGACAGAACCCTACCTGTATGTCTTGCCTTGATTTGTCTTGCCAAAATGCAATAGTTCACATTTAACTAAAATAAACTCCATCTGCCACTCCTCGGCTCACCTAAGCTCACCTAGTCTGAGAGATCATTCTTCACTTGCGACGACACCAATAAATTTGGTATCATCTACAAACTTACTGACCATACTTCATATAGTCAAATGTAAATGATTTGTATAAGTGACAAGAGGCAGTGGACCCACTATTGATCTTTGCAGCACGCCACTGGTCACAGGTCTCAATGTTTAATGAACAAATATCCACTGTCATGACCTGTCTCCAATATTCAAGAACAAATTGGATCTAAATGGCGAGTTCTCCCTGGATCCCAGGCAGTCTCACCTTGTTAACCAGTCTACCATGTAGAACTCTTTGGTTTTCTTACTGAATTCCATCAAGACAACATCCACTGTCCTGCCTTCATCAATCATCTTCATCACTTCCTCAAAAAATTATTCCAAGTCAGTGAGTCGTGATCTCCAATGTCCAAAGCCCTATTCAGTCCTTGTCTTTCCAAATGCATATCGATCTTTTTCCTCGAAATCCCCTCCAACAATTTAGTCACCATTGACGTCAGGCTCACCGATCTATAGTTACTTGTTTTTTTTTCCTTACTTTCTTAAATAATGACACTATGTTAACATCCCTCCAGTCTTTTGACACCTCACCTGTGGAAATCAATGTAACAAATATATCAGCAAAATGCTGAGCAATCTCTTTCCTAGCTTCCCAAAATCATCTGGGAAACAACTGCTCAGTTCCCAGGGATTTGTTCACCTTTATGTGTTTTAAAATATCCAACACCTCCTTGTAATATAGACGCTTTCAAGGTATCACTGTATATTTCTTCATTCTCTCGCTCTTGTAACCTCCTCCACATTAAATACTGAAAAGAAATACATGTTTTGTATCCCTCCAATCTCCTGTGGTTCCATACACAGGTAGCCTTACTGATCTTAAAGGGGCCCTATTCTCCCCCTAGTTAATCTTTTGACATTAAAGGATTTGTATAATTTCTTCAACACCTCGTTAACCGTATTTCTAAAGCCATACCTTGTCGACATTTTTCTGGCCTGATTTCCCCATTGACTGTACACTTGCTGCCCTTACACACCTCTCGGGTTTCAGTTGATCTCAGCTCTGTTTACCTGACATATGCCTCCTTCCTTGCCTTGACCAGACCATCAATATATCTAGCCATCCAGCACTCCCTGCACCCACCAGCCTTGCCCCTCTCACGAATGGGAACACGTTGGCTCTGGACTCTCTGAAACCAAGTTTTGATGACCTTGCGTTTTCCCACCATCCCTTTACCTGTGAATAGGGTATTCCAATTAGCCTTTCACAGGGCTCACCGAATATTTCCAAAATTGGCCTTGTTCAAAGTTAGAACTTTAATGTTTACATCAGGTCTTTCCTATTGCAAAACTAATTTAAAACTAATATTTATGCGTAACAGACGTGGAAGGTAAATAAACACTTCCTGCCCCTCTGTAACAGGCTCGAGAGGCTGAATGGGCTCCTCGTGGCCCTCTGTAATAGACTGGAAACGCTGAATGGCCTCCTCCTGACCTTGTGTAACAGACTCGAGACATTAAATGCCACAACAACCCGTAGATTACGAGCAGCCGTTAAACTGTATCTGTTGGAGGTTCATCCCTTTTCAGTTACAGAAACACAAACAACACAATGTACTCCAGGTGCCCTCCTAGTAACACCTCATACAGCTGCAGTGACACATCTCTTCGTTTTGAATGATTCTGTTGGCAAAATGTGACAATATTCTAGATTTCCAACTTTTCAAGTAGCAACAGGCTAATATGGGCTAAGTGGCCTTCTCTTATACCTTTGTAAGAGGCCCAGAGGGACAGAATTGCTTCTGCCTGTTGCTGAGCAGCCGTCTTAATTCTCTGTCTCAAGATTATGAAAGGATTTGATAACAGGGCACTTCAAACCAGGAGGAGCCTCACAGTGGTCAATAAGTATTATACTTTGGGGTAAGGTATCTAGAAACTTGCCCACCTGACTTTTTTTTATGCAACCGATCTGCTACTTTATAACTGCCTCCTGTAATAAACAGAGAGGAACATATATAGACCACTGCAGTGCCTTTTAATACTCTCATATACAAGTTTTAAAAAAAGATTCAAAAGATTTAAAGATTTATAGTCCATCCCTCAGCAACCCTTATCCATTCCTTCCAAACCCGGTAAATGTTCCCTTTTATAGTGAAATGAAAAATGAGGTGTGGAACTGGTTAACTGAGCCTGTTTGTTTAGTCATGATTTGGAGATGCCGGTGTTGGACTGGGGTGTAAAAAGTTAAAAATCATACAACACCAGGTTTTCATCCAACAGGTTTAATTGGAAGCACACTAGCTTTCAGAGCGCCGCTCCTTCATCAGGTGATCGTGGAGGACACACATCCAAGGCACAGAATTTATTGCAAAAATTTACAGTGTGATGTAACTGAAATTATAAATTGAAAATACTTTGATTGTTTGTTGAGTCTTTCATCTGTTCGAATATCATGATAGTTTCATTTCTTTCATGTGGAAATTACAAAACCTTTTTCTTTTAAAGTTGCATTCTCAGGTTAGCAGTAACAACGAGTGTTAGATAGACAATATTTTGAAGGTGTTAGCCCCTGTGTACTCTGGTCTATACCATAATGTTTAGATTGATTCTAATCTGAAAAGTGAGATAACAGAGTTTCAGATGAATTCATGCAGTTTTTGAGCTCAGAGTTCTACATGAATGCATGCAGTTTTTGAGCAAAGTACGATGTAACTCTGCAAGTACGAATTCACCCCGCAAAATATATGTGTGCATGTGGGTCTTTGTCTGTTTGTATGTGTGTGTTTCTCTTAGTTGGGCGTTGTGGGTGTGAGATGGAGTGTGTCTGTGTGTTGGTAGTGATGTAGAGTGTCTTAAGTCTGTGAGGGGGTGCATGTGTGAGTGTGGGAGTGTGTGTGTGTCTGGGGTGGGGGGTTTGAGTATCAGTGAGAGAGAGAGTGTATATGTGTATGCATGAGTGTAGAGTGGTCTAAGTCTCTGAGCGGATGCCTGTGAGAGTGTGTGTGTCTGTAATGGTGTGTGTGTGTCTGTGTACGTGTTTGTGTACATATGTGTCTGTACGGATGTGTGTGTATAGGAGTGCCTGTGTGTGTGTGTGTGTGCCTGTGTGTGTGCCTGTGTGTGAGCCTGTGTGTGTGCCTGTGTGTGTGTCTGTGTGTGTGTATGTGTGTAGTGCAATGGTGTTCACCTGCAATGTGACATGAACCCAAGGGCCAGTTGAGGCCCTCCCTATGGGAACCGAAATTTGTAATCAGCTTCTGCTCGGCCACTTTTCGCAGCTGCCTGTCCTGAAATCCGCCTTGAAGGATGGTCACCAGAAAGTCCGAGGTTGAATATCCTGGACCACTGAAGTGTTCCCCAACTGGGAGGGAACCCTCCTGTCTGTTGATTGTTTTGCAGTGCCCATTCATCCGTTGTCGTACCCTTTGCTAATTTTCCCAGTGTTTGTTCAGTGACTGTGCTTAATGCCAATCTCCATGGATTCTAATTATCCCAGTGGAGGGTTACCGCTGTTCAATGTGGTATCCCATAACATGAGCGGGAGCATCACCGACAGCACTGACAGGGAACAGGAAACCCAGAGAGAGGGAGTGGAGAGATCAGTATCTGAGAACATTAGACTGGAATGTTCGAAAAATGTATCAGAATCTGGAAACATTAGACTGGCATGTTCCAACAATAGACAGGAATTTATACATTTATGTTTGGCGTCTTTCTGCAGTTTATTGGTTGTTATTATCATGGCGGATCTATTATGCTCTTCTCATTATTCAATACTTTTATTATCCTTTCCTGGCTATCGTTGGTGTTCCTGGTAAGTGTCAACGTCCAGATTTTTTTGTTCTAAAAACCGATTACGACGGTATTACTGTTCTTTTATATCGTCTACACTTCTTGCCACTATTATTTTACTGCTGAAACTCTCATTCCAGATATTTACTCTACAGATCACTACTAACTACATCAATGCATGTGTTCAATGACTGTCTCCCTCTCTGAGTGTTACTCTCTATGTTGACCTACTCAATTCCAGCGCAGACCTACAATTTACTGTATCATTGCCTTTGTTATTTAAATATTAAGAGCAGGGAGGTCACGCTCTACTGTTCTGGTTACAAACTCCTTTTCCTTCCACTGTTTCCATCCCATCCCTGGCCAATATCTGGGACTGAAGCAGACAAGTCACAACTGTGGGAGATCCCTTTGACCATGAGCTGATTCATGACACCATATCCTGACCATTTCTAACTTGAAATGCTCACCACTCCAGAATATATCTCACTGGTTTAGTCCATCTGCTGTTTGAACCTTGAGCTATGAAATACAGTCTTAACAAAGCAAATAATCTGCTGCTGACACGCCCGGCTTCAAACCTGCCGAAGCAAATCTGACTCGAACTCACACCAAACTCCCATCCATCTGTCATTCATGTGCACGCCGATGTATATTGCTTTTTTTTCTGGCAATGCCTTTATTTTAACATTCTCAAACACTTTATCTCATCTGTCCATGAAACTTCTCTCGTTCTCTCTCTGTTGATTAACAAAAAGCCTGCTAGTTGTTCTTATTTAAAATACTTTCCTTCATGTGCATTCCTTCTCAAACAATGCCAATCCCATGCCAATCCCGCACACACACACTCTCTCTCAGTCTCTGATGAACACACACACAGCAAACTTTCTCATTGTAGACATTGCAGTAATTTGATGCGAGTATAGTTACCATATGATAGTAAAGTTTGCAATACTCTCCATGCTGGGCAGATAGTGCAGTTTACTGAGCAACACGCTAGCATGGTCTGCACAGCTCTCCATGCTGGGCTGTCATCTTGTCCCAGTTTATGTTGTTTGTGGTGTTCTGTGAAGCAGATTCAGAATTTGTGTAACAAACCATTCCAGCTGATCTGACAATGCCTTTATTCAAGATTCTCATTCTTTTAAGTTTACTCTCGAAGATTCTCACTTCTCCAGTTAGTCCCACTGCCCTGTCTTTTCCTCCATATTTCCACAACATCTTTTCAGTTAATTAACTGTCTCTTTTTGTCTTTAATCTGAATCTTTCTGTCCCTCTGTTTCTTCCCCTGGCCTTTGTTTATGGCTCTCTCGTGTATCGAGTGCTGGCATTGTGAAGCTCAGAAACAGGGAAATGGTGTGTGTCAGGCTGTTTCTCACTTCCTGGTATGTCCCATGTGATGGTCCACGTACAGGGGTGTTTCAGATGTTATGAGACACATCGTTGTAACTTGGTCTGTGCCTGTACTTGTCCCTCTCAGGTGATCTTCCGATCGAGGAAGCCCCTCAAGTAAAGGGCCAGGGATCTAAATTGTGTGACAATGCTGTCACTTTAAAAAAAAGATTATTTTCTCCTTTCTTTAAATAAGAGATCTTAAAGGCCAAACTGCCTACTGAAAACGGCTCAAGTAAATAACTTACGACACTTTTAGGGTTTATAATAAATAGCAGTAACAACGGCCTAGTAACTTATCCCCAGCTGCTACGCTCTCTGAAACCTGACTTGATGCTGTTTCCTCCTGAATTGGAGAACTGTATGCAAGAATGTATGTCTGTTCCATTTTTCCAAGAGATGTGTTTATGGGATGTTGGTATATTGGAAGAGTTCATTTGTAGAAGGTACTTTATCCATTATACAGTTTTGGTTTCCAATAGTTAAATTATTCTAAATTCCTCTTCATTTTGTATGTATTTTCATTAGAGTCTTTAAGTATGTTGTGTTTTGCTTAATGGTGAGTGGTTTGACTAGTTGCATCACATCTGGAACACCCACTTCACATCTCCCTTTAAAATAAGGAAAGGTTGGCATCCAAGCTACCTCCTTAAAATAGTTTGAGGCAGTCTGGTTGGTCTATAGCAAACTGGGATCTCTTGGCGGGGTCTCAATCGATAATACCAAATTGGGTTTAGAATTATAATCCCTACAGTGTGCAAACAGGCAATTAGACCCAACAAGTCCACATCGACCCTCCGAGGAGTAACCTACCCAGACCCATTCCTCGACCTTGTTATTACACATTTACCTCAACTAAGGCACCTAACTCACACATCCCTGAAAACTATGAACAACTAACCATAACCAATTCACCTGACATGCACATATTTGGATTGTGGGAGGAAACCAGAGCATCCAGAATAAGCTCATGCAGACACTGGAGAGTATGCACCGGGAGGCTATTGGGTTCAAAGGTCGTGTATGATAGTTGTTAGTGTCTTGTTCCGGATGTTGAATTCGGTTGGTTTAAACCGTGTTTTATGTAAAAGATTTTATCAGTCAATAAGAGTTCTCTGGGTGTGGAAGAAATGAAGTTGTGGGTTTTACAAAAGATAATGAAGGCAAAACTGTAGGAATTGGCAGACAAGCTGGAGTTGGGGCTGTGTTTGTCTGTGAGAAAATGAGAGATAATTATAGCTAGAGCTTGGCAATTACATTTGGTGGAAATGCCATCAGAATCTTTGGAAATGGCTAGAATTCAATTTCAAATGAGGCACCTTGAACATGAGAAGGAATTGAAACTGTTTGAATTATGATGAAAAGTAGAAATCAAAGAAAAGGAATTGAAGAAGAAAGAAAGAAAAAGAGAGAAGAAAAGCAGAGAGTTTCAACTTCAAAAGTTAGTAATTAGGGAAGAAAGTTGACATATAGGGTCGAGATGAAGGAAGACGGTAGGCTGGATAAGGAGGATAGTGAGGATGAGCAACCACATAGTAGCCAAAGGCCTGATGGAGATCTGTTTAAATAAACCCAGGCATTATCTAAATTTGATGAGAAGAATGGGGGAGCCTTTTTAATTTCATTTGAGAAAGTGGCTAAACAAATGCAGTGCCCAGTGACCATGTGGATTTAGTTGATTCAAACAAAGCTGATCGGTATTTGCATCCCTATCGGAGGTGGTATCTGAGGAGTAGGAGGAGGTGAAGAATGCCATCTGAAGGGCATAGGAGCTTGTGCCAGAAGCCGACAGACAGTGTTTCAGGGATCTAAAATAGCGTCCATGGTTAAATGCACATTGAGTTTGAAAGAATCTAACAAAGTAATTTTGAAAGGTGGGGAAGGGTATTAAAAACAGAACAAAGCTATAGCACTCTTAGAGAGATTCTTATTTGGAGAAGTTCAACAATTCACTTCCTGCAGTCGTGACAACTCGTCTGGAAGAGCAAAGAGTTAAAATGGCAAGATTAGAAGCTGAAATGGCTGATGATGATGATTTGGTTCAGAAATCAAAGGCTGGTTTCTGTGAGGGATTGAGAAGAATGTGCGAGATCTTCTTAAAACATATCCCTGTGAGAGTAAGGTTTATTGGCATAGGCCAGGAGTAGCAGGTAAAGTGGTTACAGCATTAAGAGGCACAGAAGCATGTAATGCTTTTATGTTGAGATATGAGGAGCTATGTCATTGAGAAGGACTATTGGAGAGATGAGAAGTGCTCCATTACGTAATGTGTGGTTGGAGCGTCCATTGGAAACATCAACAGATTTATTCCACAATAGGGAAGGAGGCCTTCAGCTTGGTGTTGGCATTACAACATCCCAGCATTTAAATTGCCAATAACATACCTGAGACAAATCTTTATCACTGATCGTGACCCCTTAAAGTTATTGAAGAAGTTTAGGGTGACGAATACCAGTCTGTTTCGATTCAGCTTATTATTGCTGCTATTCAATTTGAAATTATGCCGTTGATAGGGCGAGAAACCTAAGATTTGACACGTTATGGAGACTTGGATGAAGAAAGTCAAAGGCATTCTGTGGCAGGAGTAAAATGACTGAAATCGAATCTAGTTGTGAACATTTGTATGCTCAGAGTCAATGTAATATATATGCATTTTAGTCTACTAATAGAGGACGATTAGCAGGTCTAAAATTAATCCATTTTTGTATATTGATGGATCATTTTATTAAAGGTGAGTTGTGAGTTTACTATCACTGTAAAGAGGTTATGTTCTCTTAGGTTGATTTTGAAGAGAGGTTTTAAAGGCAGAGGTGCAGAACTGCTGTCTGAACACAGTTTAAGGAAATAACTGAGGAGGCCTTTAGGTTTTATTAAATGGTAGTAACAATCGAAGGGCAGTTGCCAGCTCTCCCAGACCAGGTTTTCTCGTTTTGTTTTTATCTGCAGCATTCAGAAGCTGTTGGGGATCCTTCAAGGGTTGGAAGTATCAATACATGATCCCCAGCTGCTTTTCTCTCTGAGACCTCTTTTCATGTTGTTTCCTCATGGATCAAAAAATTGCATGTAAGAATCGGTATTTGAATAAATGTTTGTGCCAAGCAGTGTATAGAAAAAGGTACAGTTTCTATTGTTTGTGTAAGTGTTCCAACATATAAGCTATCTCAAAATGTTCTTTTCTTCGATTGGATATTAAACAAAACATTTGAATGGATTATATTTTGCTTAATGTCGAGAGGTTTGACCAGTCACAACATATCTGGAACGCACACTTCACATCTATATTTAAAATAAGAATAGCTTTGGGTCTAAGCGGCCTTCTTAAAATATTTTGCGGGGATCTGGTCTGGTTCACAACACTTGTAGCCGAGGGGTTTCTGACTGACTCCTGTAATTGAAACGTTAGTGGAGGTGCTGGGGATGGTTTCCTGGAAGTTGTGTTTTGAGCTGCCTCTGACATTCACGGAGACCTGAAGATTTGGTGACCCAACTCTGGATGGATCATGGGGACTGTAGTTACAACATCTGAGCCTGCAACATGAACAACAAATGAAGCAGAGGCTGCAGAGAAGGGAAACTCTGAAACCACGGAGTGAGTGTGTGTGGGGAAAAGGGTCTGCTGTATCCACCCCAAGTATTCCATGAACAGCTTCCCAAGCTACACTTAACCCAGTAGCAGAGTGTGAGGGTACCCTGACTGAACAAGGAACTGGTCACAGAGTGGTGTCACCTCCTTCAACACGTCCTGCAGCATCAGACCAGGGAGCGGGTGGTGCTGTCAGTGGCTGTTAGGGTCACTGTTTCATTCAGCTTCTATGATCCAGAACATTCTAGGCAGAACTAAGTGACATATCCATCATCTCCCAGTATCTCAACACTGATGTCATAATTCGGTGATGGAAGGTATATATGGTGAATGAGGTAACTACATTGTTCTCCCTCAGCAGGGAGCTGCCGGGTGTATTCAGTATCGTGGTATTCCCGATGGTGTGCATGGCATCTGCAGAATACCCATGTCAATGGGGAGAGGTAGAGGAACTGAAGGAGCTCTCTCTCTCTCTCTATTAATGTTACAGTATGCCCATGCACAGTACATCATGTTGGTGAATACCCACAGTCCTGGCAGCAGTCATGGTCTCTTCATTCAGAAGCAGTCAGCCATTCCCATCATCATTGGGTCTCCACGTAGAAAGAAATGAATATATCTTGGATAAAGGCCGTCCACTTGATTCACGTTTCAAAACACCATCCCCACCACCAATCAACCACATTAAAGTATTCAATGTGTACGGAGAGCAATTGGGTCACTTGGAGTGTCTGGAAGCAGACGATCAGGGATGGAGCAAAACCTCCCATGTCTGAACGGGTCTGAGTGAACCCCCGAGTACACTGTATCAATAAGTCCTAAAATCCCTCTCCATTTCAGTAACATATTGCTTTCCGTTTTTCCTGTAAATGAAATGACAGGTTATATCATGTTGAATTCCCCTTGCCAAACTATTATCTATTGCCTTTACCTCTCTAAATCTATTTGCAGACTCTCCACCCTCTCTTGATAATTTAATCTCTTGTTTATCACAGCGACATCACCAAACTCAGCATCTGTATATCTGTTCCATCCTCCTGATCATTAATATAGATTGTAAATAGTTGAGAACCACGTACTGGTTACTCTATGACCCTACTGGTTACGTTCTGTCTAACTGATTGAGACTGATTTATCCTGAGTGCCTGCTCCTGTATGATACCCTCTCCTTCCCCATTCCTATGCAACACAGTCAAAGGGGTGAAAAAGAACAAGGAGCATCTGTGAGGAATCCAACGCCTCGATGAGGCTGATGTCAACGCGTCCTCTGTTCAACTTTCCTGCCATCTCTCCACCCTAAACCTCTGGCCTCTTGTTGTAGATTGCGCCACATGGAAAAAAAAATCCACTCCATCTCTACACATTCAATTATTTTTACCATTTCACAGACCTCACTGAGCTCTCCTTTCATTCTTATAAACTCGAGAGTATAGGACTGAACTGCTCAATTTCTCTTCATAAGACAAACACTTCAAATATGGAATCAATCTAATGAAGCTCTTCTGAATTGCCTCCAATGGAAATACCTCATTCTGCAGGACACCCAAACTGTACTCCAGTTGTAGCTTCACTAACGCCTTGCATAGCTACACCAACACTCCCTACCTTTCTACTCTATCCTTTTATAAATAAACACTGAAATTATGCTTGCATTTCTCATTACTTGCAGTTACCACAGGCAGGTTTTCTGTGATATCCAAGCAGACACCCAGATCCCATGCACCTAAACACTTTGAACTTTCTCTCCATTTGGATAATAATTTGTCTTTCTATTATCCTGGCCAACTTGAATAGCCCCATATTTATCCACTTTAATTTTCCTTGCCAAATGTTGGCCCATTCACCCAACCTATCCATATAGTTTTAAAATCTCTTGCATCATCATTCTGAAGTAATTTCCCATCGATGTGAGTGTCATCTGAAAATGTGGCATCGTATTTTCTGTCCCATCAACCGAGTATAGTAATGCCATCGATCGCAAATGGTTGAGGCATGAGTAGTGAAATCAATGGCACCCCACAAACTGCATTTGCCAAAAGAAAATGACACATTTATTCCATCTGATTCCATTTTGTTGGATAACCAATCCTTCATCCAAGCTAATAAATTACCCCTAAACCAATGTTGTCTGATCTTACTATTTACTCTTTGGAGAAGTGACACATCTGATGCCTTCAGGAAGACCAGATATGTTCCATCTCCCACGATCCACCTTGTTTGTGACATCTTCAAATAACTCAGGCAAACAATTCAAACTTGATTTGTCCTTTGTAAAACCATGTTGACTCTGACGGATTGTAGTTTAACTTTGCAAATGTCCTGAACAATGGACTCTAACAATTAGCCTTAAATTATAGTAGTTTATTCTCACACTTTAGTCCCTAAAGTATACCATTATTATAAGTTCTTCCCTTTCGACAGCCTTTACATTTTCTTTGAAATCCTGTTTAACATGCACAAGGCTTTAAAAGGTCTGCTCCAATTGCTGTGAAAGAGCCATGTGTGGCTGAATGGACTCATCATCCTGCTGGTGTACAAACGCGATGGGCTGACATCTTTCTGGAGTTCCCATTTTGTCATCTCCAATGCCAGAATCACCTCCTCAAGTTGTTGCTTTAGAAGATTGGGAGACTATGGAATCTTCCTGTTGCTGTGTAACATTTTGAGAGGCTGATAGGTCTTCTCATTATCCTCCATAACAGGTGGGTATACTGAACGGTCTCCTCATTTATCCCAGAGATGGGACCGAGGGATTGATTGGTCTTCTCTTGTTCCCATACAACAGACACGTGTCTAAATTACCTCTTCCTTTCTCATGAAAGAACTCTCAGATAGTTTGTTTTATCCTTATCCAATTCCCTTGCAATAGGCTCGGTAGGTCTGAATGGCCTCCTGTTATCTCTGTGTAACAATCTCCAGTCACTGTGTGACCTCTTCCAGTTCCTATGTTACAGACTTGAGGAGGCTGAATGGACTGATCCTGTTGCTGTTTAACAGGATACTGGTGCAGCATGATCTACTGTTATAGGCTCGAGTGGCTGATTGGCCTCCTTCTGTAAATGTATATCAGGCTCCAGGGGCTGAATAGCCTCATCCTGTTTTGATGTAACAGGCTTGAAGGCCTGAGTATCCTCATGTTGTTCCTGTGTAACAAGCTGAAGAACAGAATGGATTCCTCCACTACCTGCATAATTCGCTTCATTTGTTGACTCCTTCTGTCATCTATGTTCAAATAAGATCATCTTTAATTTTTGTAAACTCCAATGGCTACTGGGTCAACCTGATCATCTTTTCGGTATAAGCGAGCACCTTCATTGCAGGAATCAGTTGAGGGAACCATCTCTGAGCTGCTTCCAATATAACAACATCCTTTCTTCATTAAAGAGATTAAATATGTACACACGACTCCAGATGGCATCTCACTAAGAACCTGTCGAGCAGCAGCAACACTTTACCAGCCTATTGTTAGGTTCCCACCCAGGTTAGAGATGAAAGGAAAACCAGAAGTGTCAAACATTATTTGGAGTGGTTTGAAGGTGATTCTTGTGGATATAGGCAATGATGAACCATTGGATGACGTATAGTTGGATATTCATGAGCTTTTTTTAAAGAACTCACACAGCAAGTTCATAAGAAAAATTAAAGCGAGAGGTATTGGGAAGAACATATGCCAGTGGGAAAGTAAACATTAGGTTTACATTCATGTGAATGTAATTGGAAGATAGAGGATTTCGTGCACCAGTTGCATCGAGCGTTGGTGAGACTAAACGTAGAATATTGTGTATCGTTCGGAGTCCCAATCTAAGAAAGAATATACTGACTACAGACAAACTTCAAAAGGTATTATCCAGATTAATCCGTAAAATGCCAAGATTGTCTGATGGGGAACCTCAGCCTGTAATCTCGAGATTCAAAACATGAGAATTGATTGTGGTGAATCTTAGAAACATCGAAAGGACTGAATTACAGAGGGACATGAAGAAGTACAAGCAGGCGAGATAACGAAGAATCCCACGATATTCCACACGAACAAGTAGAACAGAATAATCAGCAAACAGTTAGTGTCCATTAGAAACCAAGTGACAATCTGTGTGTCAAGCTGGAGAACATTGATGGATTGTTACATGAGACCTTCACATCTATTTTACTTGGAAGAAGGAGGAGGCAGGTACAGAATTCAAGAAGACGGACGGCGAAGCTCTTGAACAGATTGATGTAAAACATGAGAAAGGATTTGAGGCTTTGTTCTGTATAAATTTGGACCAATCTCCGTGTCTGAATGAGTTGTATCATAGGCGGTTGTTGGGGTCGAAGGAGGAAAGACCCTGACTGAATATTTTAATTAGAATCTGACCATAGGGGAGGTGCCAGAGAACTGGACAACTGCTAATATGATTCCACTTCACAGTAAGGGTGGGAGAGATAGACCAGGGAACTATAGACGAGTGAGTATTAAATCACTGTTAAGGAAACTACTGGATAAAATAGGGAAGGATAAAATCGAACTCCAATCAGAGTCACAAGGTGTGATCATGGATAATTGTCATGACTTTATCAGAAGGAAGTCACATCCAATGGATTTGATTGAATTCGTTTGAGGAGGTCGATTATTTAGTTTTGTAGGAAGGCCTTTGACAAATTTCCACCTGGGAAACTGAAAAATAAAGCAAAATCTCACAATGTGAAGGATAACATGACAAGTTACAATGAAAATTGTCTTATTGGCAGGAGGCAAAGGGTGGTGGGAGAAGGCTGTTTGTGTGACTGGAGACCAGTGTCCCCTGGTGTATCACAGTGATCAGTGCTGTGTACCTTATTGTTTGTGTTATTCATAACAAAATATAGATGTGAATGTGGAGGGGGCTAGGTGGAGAGTGGGGGAGGTGAGATAAGTAAGTGTATGTTTGACATAAAGATTGGCTGGGTGGTTAGCAGTGAGGAGGAAGGCCTTAAGTTACAGGAAGATTCAGATGGAATGGTCAGATGAGCAGATTAATGGCAGATGGAATGTAACCCTGATAATTATGAGGTGATGCACTTTGGGAGAAGGAACCAGGCAGGGGAGGACTCAATGAATGGCAGCACACTGGGAAGTTCAGATTGTGCTTCTCCACACATCCCTGAATGTGACTGGACAGGTTAATGCTTAAAAATGTGTTGCTGGAAAAGCGCAGCAGGTCAGGCAACATCAAAGGAGCGGGAGAATCAATGTTTCGGGCAAATTCCTGAAGAAGGGCTTATGCCCAAAACGTTGATTCTGCTGCTCCTTTGATGCTGCCTGACCTGCTGCGCTTTTCCAGCAACACATTTTTAAAGTTCTAATCTCCAGCATTTGCAGTCCTCACTTTCTCCTTGTAGATTATAAGAGCAATACAGGGCTTTGGTTCGGACAAAATGGAATACTGTATGTAGCTCCGGGAACCACATTCCAGGAAGGATTTGATTGGACTGGAGATGGTGCAGAGATGATTCACCAGGATGTTCCCTGGGATGGAGCATATCAGCTATGGAGAGAGGCTGGATAAGCTCAGGTTGTTTACTTTGGAGCAGAGAAAGCTGAGGAGTCAGTGATTCAGAAGGATAAGATTATAAGGGACATGGACAGGGTGGATATACAGCAGCTGTTCCTTTTAGTGAGAGGGTCAAGAACAAAGGAGCACACTTTTAAAGTGAAAAGTTTGAGGTTCAGAGATGATTTAAACATTTTTTCACCTCGAGGTGTGGGGTTCTGGGATAACTTCCTGAGAGGGGAATGATCAACTCACAATCGTTAAAAAGCACTTGGACGAGCAATTGGAAGTGTCATAACATTCCAGGCTATGGGCCTGGTGTTGGAAAGTGGGACTAGTATAGATCGTGCTGTATTTGTGTCGGCACAGACCCTATTCACCTGTGAGTGTATGGTGTGGAAGGTCAATTATTGAGCAGTTTAAGGCAGGAATTGATGAGTTTCTGAAGAGTTATATTCATAATGGTTATAAGAGCGAACTGTATTTGCTTGTTAAATTACGTCAATGTTAGAAATATGAGAAAACAAGTGCAGTTTCCTGACTGTTTGAAACCAGAGAATGGAAAATGGGGATCATGGAAATAGCAGAACTATGAAGCTACTACTTCCGTTCTTTCTTCACAAAACTTTCTAACAATACAAGGAAACCCGAGTCTGGTGTGGGAAAATGATAGAGTACATTGAACATAGAACATAATTAGTAAATGGTTTAGGAGAAATAATTGTTGCAGAAAGTAATGGTCATAGACAACACTAACATAGATTTATGAAATGGGAATTATGTTTGAGAAACAAACTGGGAGACAAATGAAAGAGAAGCAATGATGAAAAACATTATGATTTTTAGAAAAATATTGGTAAAGCTCCAAGCTCAATTTGCAAAATAAAATCTGAGTGGATTGGGGCGAATATATGGATTTGTTTCTAGAATGGGACAGCTGGCAGGAAACAGTGAATAGAAATAAACAGACTCGTCAAGCAACAGCCTGACATTTACTGAAAGGTATGATTCTGTGAGTATGACTATGTCCCAGACTCCCCATTACCTTCCCCAGATATCTCCTGTCTCATCAGCAGGACGGACACAGCAGAAGTGGCGGTACAGTGGGATACAGTTGGAAGGGAATTGCTCTGGGAGTCCTCAACAGTGACTCTGTATCCCATGAAGTCTCATGGCATTAGTTTGCACATGGGAAAGGAAACTTCCAGCTGATTACTATGTACCAGCCTCTCTCAACTGATGAATCAGTACTCCTCCATGCAGACCAACACTTGGAGGAAGCACTGAGGGTAGCACGTACGCAAGATGTAATCTGGGTGGGGAATTTCAATGTTCACCACCAACAGTATCTCAGCGACAGCATTACTGATCAGGCTGGCCAGGTCCTAAAGGATATAGCTGGCGGCAAGTGATGAAGGAACCAACAAGAGGAAAATACATACTTGACCACTGCCTTACTAATCTGCCATTTGCAGAAGTATCGGTCCATGACAGTATCGGCAAGAGTGACCACCGCATAGTCATTGTGGAGACAAAGTCACACCTGCATATTGAGAATAACCTCCACCATTTTGGGTGGTACTATCACGGTGCTTAATAGGGCAGACTTCAAACAGATCTAGCAGCTCAAATCGGGATGTTCATAAGGTGTTGTGGGTCGTCAATAGCAGTGGAATTGTACTCCCGCATAACCTCATGGCCTGGCATATCCCCCTCACGACAATTGCCATCAATCCAGAGAATCAACATTGGTTCAATGGAGTGTGCAGGATGGCAGGAGCAGCACCAGGCATACCTGACAATGAGGTGTCAGCCTGGTGAAGCCACCAATCAGGACTACTTGTGCACCAAACAGCATAAGCAGTGATAGACAGAGCTAAGTGATCCCACAAGCAACGGTTCAAATCTAAGTTCTACGGGCCTTCCACATCTTGTCGAGAAACGTTGGGGACAATTAAACAATTCACTGGAGGAAGAGATTCCACAAATAACCCCTTCCTCCATGATGGAGGAGCCCAGCATTTCAATGTATAAGATAAGGCTGATGCATTCGCAACAATCTTCAGTCAGAAATGCTGAGTGGATGATCCATTTCAGCCCCCTCCAGTGGTCCTCAGCAATTCGGTTAACAGTCATCAACCAATTTGGTTCAGTCGACAGGATATCCAGAAAGGATTGGAGATATTGGATACTCCATAGGGTCCATAATCTGACAACATTCTGGCAATAGTACTGAAAATTTGTTCTCCATAACTTGCCACTCCCCTAGCCAAACTGTTTCAATACAGTTACAACAATGTTTTTTCCTCATTATGTGGAAAATTACCCCAAGTATCTCCTGTATATAAAAAGGAGAACAAATCCAATCCGGCCAAATACCACTTCATCAGTCTTCTCTTGATCATCAGTAAAGTGGTGGAAGGTCTCAATGCTTTTAAGCAGCGTCTGCTCAGCAATACCCTGGTCAATGACGCCCAGTTTGGGCTCCACCAGGGCCACTCAGCTGCTGACTCATTACCATGGTTCAAACATGGACAAAAGAGCTGAATTCCAGAGGTGGGGTGAGAGTTACAGCCCTTTAAGTCAAGGCTGCATTCGACCCTGTGTGGTATCAAGGGGCCTTAGCAACACTGGAATCAATGGGTATCAGGGGCAAACTCCCTGCTCGTTAGAATCATACCTGAAACGAAGGAAGATGGTCATGGTTGATGGAGGTCAGTCAACTCAGCTCCAAATCTATAGGAGTCCCTCGGGCAGTGACCAAAAACATCTTCAGGGCTGCTTCATCAATGACCTTCCTTTTTTAAAGGTCAGAAGTGGGGATGTTCGCCAATGATAAATCAATGTTCTGCAACATTTGTGGCTCCTCAGATACTGAAGCAGTCCATGTTCAAACGCGACAAGATCTGGACAGTATCCAGGCTGACAAGTGGCAAGTAATATTCAGCCCACACGAATGCCAGACCGTGACCGTCACCAATAAATACAATCTAACCTGCCCCTTGTCATTCAGTGGTGTTACTATCACTGAATCCCCAGTATCAAATTCCTGGTGGTTAATCATTGCTCAGAAACTCACTGGTCTCGCCACATGAACACAGTAACTATAAGAGCAGATCCGAAGCTGGGAATACTGCGGCGAGTAACTCACATCCTGACTTCCAAAAGTCTGTCCATCATCTACAATGCATAAGTCAGAAGTGTAATAGTTGACTCCCAATTTGCCTGGATGAGTGCAGCCCCAACAACACTCAAGAACCTTTATACCATCCAGGACAAAGCAGCCAGTCTGACTGTCCCTTCATCCACAATGCTCCACCATCAACGCTCAGCAGCAGCAGCAGTGTTTTACTATCTACATGCTACAATGAAATGATTCACCAAAGATCCTCAGATGCCATCGTCCCAACTCACGACCACGTCTATCTAGAAGGACAACGGTTGCAGATGTATGGCAATACCATCATCGTCAGGTTCCCTTCAAGCCATTCAACATCCTGACTTGGAAATGTATCACTGCTCCTTCACAGTCACTGGGTCAGAATCCTGGGATTCCCTCCCTAATGGCATTGGAGGTCAACCACAGCAGGCGGACTGCAGCGTTCAACAAGGCAGCTCAGAACCACTTTCTCAAGGGCAACTGGGGACGGGCAAGAAATGCTGGCCGAACCAGTCATGCCCAGATTCATGAAATAAATAAATAGAAATTAACAGAGGAAGTTTGCTGAGGTGTCGCAGGGATCGGTGTTTGGGGCCCAGCTGTTCACATTGCCCTTTAAACATTTGGTTGCTGGAATCAGATCCAATATATCGCAGCCTGCTGACAGGACTAACGGGTGTGGGATTGTGAGTGGGTGAGGAGGTTATATAAAAGCACCGAGAAGACTAAGACAAGTGGAGTGAATGGTTAAATACGTGGCAGATGGAGCACAATGTGGATAGAGGTGACGGTGTGCTCTTTGGTGGAAACGATAAATGGCAGCCTACCATTTCGAAAGGATTGGTTGAAACATGTTGATCTACAAAGGGGCGGACGCACCTTTTTGTTGTTTCCTTCTGCATAAACCTCTGATGTCCCTGCAGCGCAGTGATTTCTGAAACCAGAATTCAATACTGGGCATGGCATTGGCACGCTGACCAGTGTATACAGACCCTTTAAGTGGGGAGCTGTAACTCTGAAAAGGATCTGCATCTCCTTGTACACCAGTCGCTGAAAGGAATATTGCAGAAACAGAATGCAGCGACGAAGATAAATGGTATGTGGACCTTCATTTCACGGGCATGTGAGTTCAGGAGAAAAGGTATCATACTGCAGCTGTACAGGGCCTTGTTGAGATACCATCTCGAACATTGTGCAGCATTGTGTGTAGTTTTGGTCTCCTTATATAATAAAGGACAAACCTGACATTGATGGAGAGCAGTAAATGATGACCAGATTGATCTCTGGGATGACAGGCTTGTGGTGGGAGCAGAGTTTGGGGTGACTTGGACAGTATTTCATGGGGTTTAGGAAAATGAGTGGAGATCTCAGTGAAATATACAAAACTCCGACAGGGTGAGACAGATTGGAAGCAGGGATGATAATTTCACTGGCTGCGACTTGTAAAACAAGGGGCCACAGTATTAGGTACAGGCAGTCACTCTGTCTTGAAATGATAATAAATGTCTGCTCTCGCTGACTGGGGAACTTGGGGAATACGCTCGCACCTGGAAACCGAGACACTGCTTACAAATAAGGATTTAGAGACAGTAAAGGGATGATGGGAGAGCAGGAGTACGGTGGAGAAATGAAGGGCGAACCATCATTATATTGAATTGGGTAGCAAACTCGATGGACCAAACGTACTACTGCACCGCCTATTTTGTGGCTTCCCAAGGTTACTCACATTAACGGATATGTATATCGTTTGGGGTAAGTGCATTGAGGAGATTTTTTCCATGAACTACAACGAGGAGGCGAAATGTGTTTTCCATTCCCGATGTTTCTGTGCAGTCTGTGGGAAAGCTCTGTAAATGTTGTCACAAGCTCTTAGATGTTAGGAAGGAGGTCTCTGCAGGGTCGACAGGACTGTGTTCCTATTCCCTTTTCCGACACTGATGCTGAGGCTGGGTGTTCTGTCCGGTTTCATCCTTTCAGACCTCGGAGTAGTTTGATCCAAATGAGTGCCCTTGCTTGTGGTTCAGAGACCATTGAAATGTCTGTCACATGTCAAGGTCTTTGGAGTCACTTTTAGTCCAGCCCAGGAAATCACGGGAGATTCACTTCCTAAAAGTACTTTGGAGAAGGAAATTCTGTGTACAATCAATATTGGCTTCAAGGTCACTGTTACTGACCCCAGATTTGAGATCTCGATATTTTATTAATTGTTTTTAACTTCCAACCACTGCCAGAGCATTAGCCTGGTCGGGATTAGTAATCCAGTGACATTACCACAACAGCACCATCTCCACATGGGGACCTATCGGAAACCACACTCAGCAGGTTATCTCTGTGCTGCTTGACAGCTCTGTCAAAAAGAACTCCCACCAATTTGACCGTCATGATGGGACTGAGGAGGTGGTAATTGGTCAGATTGTAATTATTCCCGTTTTAGGGGACGGGACTTAGCTGAGTGATATTCCACATTGCCAGGGACATATCAGAGTTGGAGCTGGAATGCAACAGCTTACCCAGGGACACGGCTTGTTGTGCAGCACAAGTCTTCAGTCCTGTTGCAGGAATGGAGTCAGGACCCATTGCCTTTGTCGTATCTACTGTGTTCACCTGTTTCTTCATGTGACGTGCAGCGAATCAAATTGGTTGAAGACTGACATCTGTGATTTTGTGGGCATCATGATGAGGGTGAGGTGTATCATCGACTCAACACTTCTGGCAGAAGATGGTGCAGATAAAACATCTTCTCTTTTACACTGATGTGCAGGTCTGTTCTATTATTTAGCATGGGAATGTTTGTGGAGCTCTCTCCTCCAGTCAGTTGTTTAATCGTCCATCATCATTTATGACTGAATGCGGCAGGACTGCAGGACTTCGTTCAGATCTGTTGGTCAAGTCTGGTAGCTTTCATGAGTTAGCATTAGGTGAAAGTTCATGGGAATCTGACTCTGACATGTTCACCCACACTCGTCACTGAGATGGTGTTGATGGCAATGACAGACTGAGGTGTTTCCCTGGCAAAAAGTTACAGGTTGTGGTTTAATGCATGTCTGCCTCTCCTGCTGCTGTGATCTACAGCACTACGTGAATACGCAGTTTCGAGCTGCAATACCTGCAATGCAATTCTGCTGTCTGTTCCCCAATTCTCACTGAGACTCATTCACCCATCAGCCCAGCACTCAGTGACCTAACCCGGTTTCTGATGTGGCAATACTTCCATTTTCATACTCTCATCCTGCTGAGGGTCTCTCTCCCCAGGTATTGCTTCCAATCTGACACATTCTGCAAAAGCATTTAAATGATCTTAATGCAAATGTTTAATTCACCTGAATCTTTTTCCTTGAGAAATACCATATTCTGTGTTTAAAGTCAATGTGTTTCCTCTGTTTCTTTCCCTGATCATGATTAAGAGCCCTGTAGTGTCAGTGATGCCAGCTTTATGTAGTTTCAGAGCCAATGAATTCTCTGGATTCCCAATCATCTTCACCATATTGTATGTTTCCTCTTTTGGTTTGATGCATTATCACTCATGGCTGCCTTGTTCTCCCATGAGCATGTTTCAAGTTCTTGGGGTTGCATTTCTGGTATTATCTTTCGAATTATTCCCAGAACCTCCTCCCATTGCTGCTCCATGGTCTTTCCTGTTCAGCTCCCGTTCCAATTAACTCTGGCTCGCAACGCCCGCATGTCTTTGTAGTTACATTGCTCAATTATAACCACATTACATCTTGAAGAGAGCGTTAGATATAAACTGAAAGAAGGAGTTTTGGGAGATGGGACACGAAGAATAATTGGTGGATTTCTTAACTAGATACAAAGGGAGAACGAGAGAGAGGATATAGATATGGAGATATGGAAAATGAGAAAACGACATTATCAAAAGAAGTAGATGAACATCCCTCAATGTTTTGCCAATGCCTGTGTGCTGTGGTCCTTTGTACAGTGCATGTACAACAGAGTAATATGTTCAAATGCTGAGTCTGAAGCCAGAATATTTATCTCCAATAATATGACAGACACTAGTTTTGGAAAGAACCCAGCAGGCCAACATATTGAAGTCCCGGTAGAAAGGCGATTAACTGAAATAAGTTGGGACACCAGAATCAAGAGTTTGGAGCACAGATCCTGGTGAGGATGAGAGATTAGAGTTGGAATCCCAGAAAAGGAGGGAACGTTGAGAGGATCAAAACATGCTTTAATGTTTTATCAATTTTATACATCATATGCATCATCTTTCGTTAACTGTGTCTCTGTTGTTCATTTACAATGTGTTGCTCACATATGAAAAATGCGACTTATCTGCACACACACATTGATTAAACAGTGTGTATAAAATCATTGTTCCGCCATTGAAACTGTCCTGTTGTTGTGTTACGCAGATACATGAACACCAACTAGCCACCAAAAGACATGACGCACTATTACTATGTTCCATACATACAGACAAAGAACGGCACCACTTTGACTGGTACAAAGCACTCACACATACGAAGACACGCAAGGACCTTCTGAGAGGAATGGTATTCTAAACAGAAGTCCATCAATAAACGCATCAATTTAGATCCTGTCTACATTCTCTTGTTAAGATAACCGGAAATGACATCACCCAATTTAAGAAACCAAAACCTATAAATAGAGAGGTGGGACATACCGCCAGAGCTTCAGCGGAGATTCTCACTGATGATGTCACCTTGTCATGGTGACGAAATTTCTGAAAACATACCTTCAAGCTCAGCGAGCTAACTTGAATACAGATAAATTGTTATTTGTTGTTTATTAGTGGAATTTAGGAGTTCTCTGTCGCTCACGTTTTAACAGATTATAATGTGAGGTGAGCTTTTCTAGGTGTGTGATTTTCATTCACAAAGGGGTTCGACATTGATGCCATAACAGTTTGGGGCCTTGCCGTGTGGCACTTGGACCGACTTGAACAGATTTGAGATACAACAGGTCCCAGCACATTCCAACTCATTGCAATGAGTGACTTTGATCTTCAAATAAAACCAGTGGGAAAATTCGTTTTATTTTGTTATTGTGGTTCGTTAAATGAAAAGTTAGGGAAATGGCTTTTATCATTACTAAAGAGGTTCCCAAATTTTCAAAGGAAGTTTAGAAAGACAGAAGGAGGACATTTTTTAGAATTAGCAAATAGGTTGGAATTGGGTTTAACCAGGGACAAAAGGGAAGCTGAAATTGTAATGGAGTTGGGTAAGCACCTTGATGTATCAGAGAAATAGACAGCTGCAGTAGTATTAGAAGAGCGTGTTAATTTGAGAAATGGGGAAAGAAATTAAACATTCACTTGTGTAACATCAGGATGGAATGCCAAATCAAGATTAGGGAAGTAACAGTGACAGTGAATAATAGAGTGTCAGTTCCAGGAATACAGTTTGTTCTTGGGAACGATTTCGCAGGAGGCGAGGTGGGATAGGCACCCCTTGTGGTGGAGAAGCCAAAGGAAGACTAGGGAATTGGTGATTTAAAAGAAAATTACCCAGGATCTTTTTCCAGACTGTGTAGGAACAAGATCCTGCTGTCATAAGTTCCAGCAGGAAGGAAAAACGAACGAAAAAGACAAATGGGTTGATGCTCAGTGACCTGACACCCTGTTTGATGTAACGGTGCAGGAAAAACCTGAACAGGCAGAGGATCAGGCAGAGGGGTTTAGTCCAGAAAGGCTAATGGACTTACAACAGATTTCTACACACACATTCACACACTCATACACATGCACACACACAGAAAAGGAATCAGAATATATTGTTGAACGTTATGAACTTAAAGATAGAATCATAAAGTTAAAATGGAGACCCCGATAGGTTACTGCAGAATGGAAATGGGCCGAAGTGCATCAGGTTGTGTTCGCAGTAACGTACAGTGTTACGGGTAGCTCATAAAGTAACTGCAGGCGGTCACTTAGGTGTACAGAAGACTCAGGATAAGGTACAGAAGCGTTTCTCGTGGCCTGGAATGCACAAGGATGCAGTTAATTTTTGTTGTACATGTCATACATACCAAATGGTAGGTAAGTAACAGGCAGTAATAAAACCAGCACCTTTCTTGCCAATTCCTGCATTCGAAGAACCTCACACGTGGGTTATGATTAATTGTGTAGCTCCCCTTTCTAAAGTAAAAGCGGAAACCAATACTTGCTGACCATAATGGATGTGTCTACCAGATTTCCAGAGGCAATTCCATTATTGGAGTGTCAAAGCAAAAAGGGAGGTGGAGGAGTTGGTAGCTTTAGGTGTGGGCTGTGGGCTACCCAGAGAGATTCAGTCAGACCAAGGGTCTCATATTACCGTTCAGCTGTTTAAGGAAGTCATGGATGGCTTAGGCATAGAGCACTTCAAATCAAGGGCGTCCCATCCTGAATCCCAGGGAGCATTGGAAAGTTAGCATCAGACGCTGAAGACTATGTTAACAGCGTACTGTCATGGTTGGCCAAATGATTGGGATAAAGGTGCCCCATTAAATTGTTTGCCATTAGCGATGCCCCAAATAAATCTACTCACTTTACTTCCTTTGAGATAATATTCGTACATGAAGTGAGAGGTCCTTTGAAATTAATTAAATATAAATTGACAGGACCGAAGTCGGAAATCTCACACCTGGAATATGTCTACGAGGTACAGGAGAGAGTAGATGGAGTCGGTGAGTTTGCTAAGCGGTATCTGAAGAGCACAGCATAGAGTGAAGCAGGTGGCAGATAAAAACACTGAAACTTTGAAGAGTTCCCGTGGGGATGATGTATTAGTATTACCACCAGTGGTAAGAAATCTCTTCAAATCCAGGTTTAGTGGCCCGTTTCAAATTAAAAAAAAACATGGAGTCAGTTAAACTCTCTCGTAAATATACCAGAGATGACAAAAAACTTGATCGAGTATTTCATATGGATGAATAATGCACCAGCCACATTTAAGACTCAGAAACAGAGTTGTGGCCATACGAACAATTTGTGCAGCTTATCTGTATGATGTAGTGATCTTTAGCAAGTGATTGAAAGCTCACATTTTACAGTTGGCAGAACATGTTGAACGATTACAAGAAGCAAACTTGGTAAAAAAATTAAAGAAAACAGAATTCGCGAAGGCAGAGGGGACGTTCTTGGGACATTACATTGGACATGGAAGGTTGATCCCATGGAACACAAAGACGAAGGGCTTTGAGGAATTTCCACGACCATCCTCGAAGAAAGAGGTGCTTCGATTTTTGGAACTGAGTGGATTCTATCGGAAGTCTGTTCCAAATGTCAGCAGCGTATTGGCACCACTGATGGATTTATTAAAGAAGAACATAGAATTGTGGTGGACAGAACAATGCAAGGAGGCAGTTGAGAATTTTAATGCAGTGTTAATCACCACACCAGCTTTAGCTACAACAAATGTTCTGAAACCCCTTGAAAATTGTGTTTGATGCTCGGGATATAAGGGTCAGAGATGTATTGATACAGAAAGAAGGTGATGGAATTGAATGGCTAATTGGCTACTTGTTGAAAAACTCAATATCCACCAGAAAAAGAAAATACAAAATCTCCATTATTGATCAAGAATGATTAAGTTTCACACTGGCCTGATACTTTTTTAATGTGCATATGACAAACAAATTGTCGGAGATGGTTGTGGACAACGACAAATCTCTCACATTTTTTGGAATATTTTATGACCAGAATATGAGACTATTTAATTGGAGTCATACCTTACCGACTTTACACTCAGAAAATGTACAGGCTGTTGCTCCTACAATGTGATAGCAGATGGGTTTTCGCGGATTTAAAGGAAAGCAGTGTAGATTAGATTTGACTTATTCCAGTGTTGTATTGGTGTGCAGAATTAATATGAGTGATATAACTGAGATTAATATTTTTGCATTTCATACAATTGGAATTAAGAATTAGAGGAAAAGGAATGATGCCATCTTTTCATTCTGCTGGTTCATTTTATTTTCTGAAGTGGGAAGATGTTATGAAGCCAAAAACATGTATGGGCACTTTAACACAGATCAGGTTTTGTTGAGTAGAAATTAAAGCCACAGATGCCAGCTAAAGGTCACACTGTTCCACATGTCACCATTAGCTGTGAAATGGATACCTGAGTTTTGGTTGCTGTTTTGACAGCCATTCAAATGCAACCAAAGAGTTTAAATAACGCTCAGGATACCAGAAACCAACAGAATTTGAATATTATTGTTTGGACACCTGGACAGAAATCAAAGTATGAGAATTATTATATCACGGGGAGTATATAAACCCAGCATTTTGAAAATAGAGGGAGAGCCACAGCCATCCAACAGCAGAGCAACTGCTGTAGAGCAGGAGTGCTAACTGGCCATCTCAAACACTCTCTATCAAAGACACATGTTCATGTCAACCTACTTGCAATTAAAGAAAAAATGACCCAGGGAGATCAGCAGCTGAAAGAGTAAACACAGCGGGGAAGATAGAGACTGAATGGTCCTGAGATTTTAATGTTTCATATGTGGGTTGTTGGAACAGCACATTTTTACAGAGTTGGAGTCAGACAGTAAGTAGCGAAGAAAAGAGGGGCTTGTATTTGTGAATAGTTGTTGTTTAGTGTTCACTATTTAAGTTAAGAAACTAACTTGATAATTTTTGTTTAAATAGTGGAATGTAGGAGATCTCTGTCGCTCATGTTTTAACAGATTACAATGCGAGGTGAGCTTTTCTTGGTGTTTGGGTTTAATTAACAGAGGGGTTCGACTCAACCTTGTAAATGTCCATCCACGCTAACCCCATTTCCCTGCAGTTGGGACATATGCTTCCAATCCTTTCCTATCCACATATTTATCCAAATGTTTTTGAAATGTTGTTAATGAACACCCCTCAACCACATCTGCTGGCAACTCATCCACGTATCATCCTCTGTGTAAAGAGGTGGCCCCTCAGGTTCCCTTTTATTCCTTCCCCTTTAACCTTAAACTGATTCCCTCAAATCCTCAATTCTGTATACCTTGGAAAAAGACTGAAAACATTAACCCTATCCATACCCCTCGTGATTTTATACAGCTCTATAAGGTCCCCCCCTCAGTCTCCTACACTCTAAAGAAAAGGTCCTAGCTTGTCCAAACTCTCCCTATAACTCAGACCATTGGGTCCTGGCAACGTCTTTGTAATTTTCTTCTGCACTCTTTCTCATTTAATAACATCCTCCCCATGACAAGGTGACAAAACGGAACACAATACTCCAAGTGCGGCCTGAGCAAAGTCCTGTGTAACTGCAACATGAGGTCCCAACTTCTATACTCAATATCCTGCATGATGAAGGCCAATGTGCCAAAAGCCTTCTTCACTTCCCTGTCTTCCGGTGACTCCACTCTCAGAGAACTGTGCACCTGAACACCAAGGTCCCTCTGCACACTGCACCCCTTAAGACCCTCACATTCACCAGGAAACCCCTACATTGATATGAGTTTCCAAAATGCAAGACCTCACGCTTCTATATTAAATACCATTTGCCATTTCTCGGCCCATCTCCCACCTGATTAAGGTCCTGCTGCAATTTCTGATAAACGTCCTCACTGATCATGCTCCCAATTACTTTAGTGTCATCTGCAAACTTACTAATCATACCTTGTACATTCTCAACCAAATCATAGACAACAAACAGCAATGGACCAAGCCTCCGGTCTGACAAACATCCTTCCACTCAACACTCTGCTTCCTACCATCAAGCCAACTGTGTATCCAATTGGCCAGTTCCCCCGCATTCTACGAGATGTAACCTTCCTGAGCAGCCTGCCATGTGGAGCCTTATCAAAGGCCTTACTGAAATCCATAGAGACTATGTCTATCACTCTGCCCTCATCAAACGTCCTGGTAACTTCATCAAAGGACTCTCAGAAATTTGGGAAGCATGATCTCCCACTCACAAGTCTATGCTCCGAATCAAACGCTGTGTAAGTAATGTGTGCAGTCAATGGTATGCTGTCCTTCATTGTAAGATGATTCGAGAACATAAGTAAAGCCATCTTCCGGCTGTTGTAGAGCCTTGCTGAGAGAGCATGTGGGGCACTCTCTATGGATTTGTAAGGAATGATCTCCTTACCACAGACACCAGTGATGGTAACATGAGGATAGAGTGATTAAGCTGAGTGTTTAATCTGTCGATACGTGAGAGACGTAGAAATTGTAATGCTGAAACACGAGGAGTGGCAGCGATCACTTATTTCCAAAAGAGACATTGACAGGGAGAGAAATTCTATACTGTACCCAGGATTGATTGGTTTGATTTATTGTCACGTGTACCTCAGTACAGGGAAACACTTTGTTTATGATCAGTGGAGGCAGATCATAGTAAGCATGGCCAGGCAGATCATAGGCTGGAAATAGACTTGGATAGAGTAAGGCATACAGGTTACACTGAAGAGGACATTCACTAGACAAAATCAACATGAACAAGACAAGCATTATTTGAACTTAGAGAGTCCATTCATCAGTCTAACGTGACTTTCATAATTGTTTATATGCTTAAATTACTCTCCCCACGTTATTCTGCAGTCGGTGAGTGAACCCTGTACTGAACGTCAGGTTATTTACAATCCCCAACAGCAGTCACAATGCCTTCCAACTGAAACAGGGAGCCATCCCCATCAGCTTCCGCCCTACATAGAGAACACCAGGCTGTCTTCTTGGAGATGGAAGACGCCTTCTTGAGACTTCACACCAGACATATGGCTTCCCTGCTCACCACTAGAAAACCACGTTAAAGTCCCACATGTGTATCATAAACAACAGAGCCAAGAGGAACAACGTGGAGCAATCTGTCTGTGCAGCCTCTGCCCCACTTGTTCATCATGTTAGAGCATCAATTAGTAGACCCTTAAGACTGCCGATGCTGGAGATCAGAGTAGACCATCAATTGCTGGAAAAGCACAGCAGGTCAGGCAGCATCAGAGGACCAGGAGAATCGACATTTTGAGCATAAGACATTCATCAATAATCAGCACTAATTACCTCATTCTGCCCCCGTGTAAGTGCATTGAGGTGGGAATGGCCTCCTGTTGTTCCTGTTTAAGTGACTTAAGGGAGTGATTGGCTTCAACCTCGTCCGATTGGACAGGGCCAAGGGCCTGACTGGGTTAACCCTGGTTCCTGTTTGACAGCTCATTGTACTGTCTCGTGTGACAATGCTGCAGCGTTAAGTGGTTATTTTGTCCTGAAAAATTTTAAGAGAGATTGAACGATTTTTACCAAGCTGGCTAGTTAAGACCACTTGAGTAACAGCTAGTGAGGCCTTGTGTTTATTTTAATGCAGCCTGAATGGGTGTGGCCAGCTCTCACAGATTAGGATCTCTGGGTTTTGGTTTCTCAGTGACATCAGAAACTATTGGGTCTCCACAGAGTAGGAAGTTTCAGTGAATGTTTCCTGGTTGCAACCCTCTCTGAAATTTCTCTTGATGCTGTTTTTAATTCATGGATTGGAGAAATGTTTGTGACAATCTGTGTCTTAATATTTCTTTTTGCCAAGGGCTATGTTTATGGGAGTTTCCTATATTGGAACAGTTGATTAGTAATAGTTCCTAGATCTATTATTCTGTCAACTTGTCCAATAGAATTGCGTTATTCTAAATTCCTCTTTCTTTGGTTTCATTTTCTCTTTTGTGTTGAAGTAGATGGTGTTTATCTTCACACCGAGTAGTTTGACCAGTCACATTGCATCTGGAACAGACACTTTACATTTTTTTTAAAATACAAAAACATTAGAATCTATGCTACGGCCTTCAAATATTTTCGAGGGGCTCTGGTGTGGTCCATTACACTAGACTCCTTATCTTCCTGAGTAATAGGCTGGAGGCACTGAACGGGCTGTCCCTGTTCTTCTCCAATAGTGTCAATGGGCTGAATGGCTTCCTCATATTCCTGTGAATCCAGTGCGAGGTGCTGAATGAACTCTTATTTTACTGTGGCAATGTGCAGTACCTGCCAGTGCTGTTACATGAATGTTATGGACATTTTAACAGCACAGGGCTCAATGGAATCTGGATCCTGCTACACATGGACAAAGACCAGTTCAGGAGCTGACGGGGGGCAAAGTGTTCTGAACATTGTGGAATCTTCAGCGACCATCCCCACTTCTGATCTTATGGTGTGGAGGGTGGGGGCGGGGAGACATTGATGAAGTAGCTGAAGATGTTTGTGAAGGGGAAGCTACCCTGAGGATCTCCCACAGAGGTGACCCAGGACTGAGATGATGAACATCTTCCTTTGTGCCATGTTTGACCCCAAACACTGGAGAGGTTACTCTGATTCCCATTAAGTCCAGTTTTGCTAAGGTCCTTTATGTCAACCACTGCCTTGATATCGGGGCCAGTCATTTTTACCTGAACCCTTGTCTCAACCTCTTTTGTTCACATCAATATGCCATGATATAGGAGCAGCAAGTGTTTTCTTCAAACAGGTGGTATTGAATGTCAGGATTTCTCTTCTCAAGAGTGTTCGGGGAGCTAGATGACTGAACGTGTTTGAAGAGGAGGTGTATGGACATTGACCTGTCAGAGAGTTGAGGGCGATGAAGAATTGGAGACCAAAGACGATTTGATACCGAGGGCAGATCAGTCATGATTTTAAAGAAGGGCAGGGCAGGCTTGGGGGTTGAACAACATGCCCCGGTTTCTGATGTTCTCCCATTCTGTTATTGGAATGTCAGTGGGTGTTATTTTCATGAATGTTCTCTTATTGAATGTTGCAGACAGGGAGACCAGAGGATTTTGTGAGCCATCCCTGAGTGAGGTATGGGGGCTGTATTCACACTGAATCTGGATGTACAACATGACCAACAAATGAAGCACAAGTTGCAGAGAGGGGAAGCTCTGTGAAGAGAGATGAGGGGCCTCTTTCGTACCCAGCCTGGGTTTTCCAATTCCCAATTCACTTCAAACCGCGTGGGACAGCACTGAGGGGCTGAATGGTCTCCTGTGTTTCTGTGCAACAGGTTATAGGAGTAAGTAGCCTCCAACTGCTCCTGTCTAGCAGGTTTGAGGGGCTGAATGAAACACAGGAACATGGGACTGAGGAGCAGGAGTGGGTGATTAGATACTTTGAGCCTTCTCCACCAGGCACTAAAATTGTAGCTGATCAGGTTGTGGTCTCAGCCCCACTTTCCTGTCTGCGTCCCATTGTGCATGACTCACTTCTTTGTCAAATATTTAACTCATGCAGCTTTCAATCAATGTGAAGACAGAGACACGATAACCTTCCACTGAAGAGAATTCAGACTTGAAAGGTCCTTTCAGAATTATTCGTCATCCCTCTTATGGAATCAGAGTGTCATGCAGAATGGAAACAGACCCGTTAGTCCAATCTGTTCACTCCGATCAGATATCAAATCTGATTTTGTCCCATTTGCCAGCATTTGGCCAATATTCCTCCTGTGATTGTACCCGCCTTGACCACTTCCTCTGACTGCACTTTCTGTACACACACCACTGTCTGTGTGAAACATTTACCTTCATGTCCCTTCTAAATCATTCACCCTCTCCCCTCCAACCTATGCTGTCTTGTTCCGAACCCCCCTATCCTTGGGAGCAGAACATGGCTGTTCAGAATATCCATTCCCCTGTTGATTTTATAAACCTCTGTAATGTTGCCTCTCAATCTCTCACACTCCAGGGGGAAACACCTCAACGTAATCAGCCTCTCCCTATATCTCAAGCCTCCAGTCCTGGAACATCTGTGTAAGTCATTTCTGCAGAAATCCGAGTTGTACGCAGTATTCTTAAAGTGGCCTCACCAATATCCTGTACAGATGCACCATACCACCAGAACTCCTATACTCAATGCTCTGACTGATTTAGGCAAATGTGCCAAATGTGTTCAGCACCACTCTGTCTACCTGCGACTCACTGCTACAGGTAATCATGTACATAAACATCAGAAAGTTAACATGATGGTAGTGCCAGCAGATAGGAGGACGAGTGATGCATTAATCATTATTGAGATTAGATTGTGTTGGGAACATGAGCTTAACATGTCAGGAAGTGAAATCAAATCAATGGGTTCAGGGTGGGTTACATACAAAATAACAGATAGCCCGGAGTGAGTTACAGACTGGAATCTAATCAAGGGGTTCGGGTGGTTAATAATCAGAATACCAGATACCCCGGATTGAGTTACAGCCGAGAATCTAATCACGGGGTTCAGGGTGGTTTATATACGAATAACAGATACCCCGGATTGAGTTACAGCCGAGAATCTAATCGAGGGTTTCAGGGTAGTTTATATACAGAATGACAGGTAGCCCGCAGTGAGTTACAGCCTGGAATCCAGTCGAGGGGTTCAGGGTTGTTTATATACAGAATAACAGATAGCCCAGAGTGAGTTACAGCCTGGAATCCAATCGAGGGGTTTAGATTGGTTCATTGACAGAATAACAGATAGCCTGGAATGTGTTACAGATTGGAAACTAATCGAGGGATTTAGGATGGTTTATGTACAGAATAACAGATACCCTGCAGTTAGTTACAGCCTGGAATCTAATCGAGGGGTTCAGGGAGTTTTAGATACAGAATAACAGATAGCCCGGTGTGAGTTACAGACTGGAATCGAATCGAGGAGTTCAGGGAGTTCGAGATACAGAATAACAGATAGCCCGGAGTGAGTTACAGCCTGGAATCTAATCGTGAGGTATGTTAACCTTTTTATGTGAAATAACTTGTAACTGGGAGTGAGTCACAAAGTGTACTATTGGCCAAGTGGTTTCAAATCTTGACTCACATAAACATAATGCAGTTACAAACTACACAACTTTACTGACTGCCAAACTTCCGTGTTTGAGGACTATCCTCCTCTGTTCTCCCCTTTCACTGAAAGTATTAATATACCTTTTATATTGCACTGCAATTCTGGTTATAGTGCTACCTATCTCTCACTGTCTCATTTATCTTCAATCCTGTTGAAAGATACTTAAACCAACAGAGACACAAAGTTCCAGAAAGGCTTTGTTCAATTGCAGGTGCATTATTTTCTTTTATTTGTAGATAACATACAATTTGAACCCACAGAAGTTCAGTGTGGAATTTGAGAAACCCTTCAATTTGGGATGAGGCCTAGCCAGGCAGGCTTCTGATCCAACTCTGCAAATCTACAATACAGTGGCTGAGCTCTATCCGGTTTTGAATAGTATGTCTCTCTCATATATTAGGAGCTTGGAAAGTAAGGCAGACCTTACTGGAATGTGACATTGTCTCTCCGCATTCACTGTAAACAGGTTCTGGGATTTGCATTTTAATCACCGTCAAAGAGCTGTCTCCATTTCCTATCTCTGCTAGCATCAATGAATGGAAATGGCTTTTGACACGTTGCCCCCTCTCCCTTGCTGAAAGTATTCCTGACACAAATCGGTCAGGCAGACATTTTAGATTTGTCCAAGCCACCATTTTACATCAGCAAAACTGCACGACTACTGTGTGCAGTTCTGATCTCCAGATCTGAGGAAAGACATTCTGGCTATTGAGGGAGTGCAGCGTACGTTCACGAGTTCAATTCCTGGTATGGTGGGATTACCTTACACTGAAAGACTGAAGCGACTGGGCTTGTATACCCTTGAGTTTAGAAGACTGAGAGGGGATCGGATTGAGATGTAAAAGATTATGAAAGACTTGGACACTCTGGCAGCAGGAAACATGTTTCCACTGATGGGTGAGTGCCGAACCAAAGGACACAGCTTAAAAATACGGGGTAGACCATTTAGGACAGAGATGAGGAGAAACTTCTTCACCCAGAGAGTGGTGCGGAATGCTCTGCCCCAGAGGGCAGTGGAAGCCCAGTCTTTGGATTCATTTAAGAATGAGTTGGATAGACCTCTCAAAGATAGTGGAATCAAGGGTTATGGAGATAAGGCAGGAACAGGATACTGATTAGGAATGATCAGCCATGATCATATTGAATGGCAGTGCAGACTCTAAGGGCTGAATGGCCTACTCCTGCAGCTGTTGTCTTTGTCTATTGTATATTGAGTGTGTATAAATTAGGAAAAGCAAGAGAGACTGGCAATATCAATGCAGTTTGAAAATATATAAAACATTGAACACGCACACAGAATCACACACAAACAGACATACACAGACACACAGAATCACACACACAGAGATACAGACACCTTCCAGGAGCTGTTTCCATTTCCTATCTTGCAAGGGAATTCATGTTATGATGATGCATTCATGCAGGACAATAAACAGCTTTTGAGACTTTCCCATTGTGACTGAAATTCAGCCCCAATCTGAAACTTGGAGATATGTAACAGGAAGAAATGAACCAGCAGCTTTCTGTGTTCCTTCTCTCAATGTAACATTTGACCATTTAGTTTATCTTGTCTTCGGTCTAACATCCAACAAGGATCACTTCACAGATCCAATAACAGATCCCCAGGAGTGAGTTCCAGAGTGGAATCTAATTGAGGGGTTCAAGGTGGTTTACATACAGAACAACAGATAATAAGGGATAAGTCACAAAGTCACGGAGTCATACAGTCATAGAGATGTACAGCATGGAAACAGACCCTTTGGTCCAACCCGACCATGCCGACCAGATATCCGAACCTACTCAAGTCTCTTTTTCAAGCGGTTGGCCTATCTCCCTCCAAACCTTCCTATTCATATACACATCGAGCTGCATTTTAAATGTTGCAATTACACCAGCCCCCACCACTTCCTCTGACAGTTCATTCCATTCATGTACCACCCTCTGAGTGAACAAGTTGCCCCTTAGGTCTCTTTCATGTTACCTCTCACACTAAACCTATGCCCTTTAGTTCTTTACTCCCCAACCCGAGGAAAAGACTTTGTCTATTTATCCTATCCATGCCCGTAATGATTTTATAAACCTTGAGTAGGTCACCACTAAGCCTCTGACGCTCCAGGGAAAACAACCCCAGCCTTTTCAGCCTCTCCCTGTAGCTCAAATCCTTTAACCCTGACATCCTCCTTGTAAATCTTTTCTGAACTCTTCCAAGTTTCACAACCTCCTTCCGATAGGAAGGGGATCAGAATTGCATGCCCATATTCCAACAGTGGCCTAACCCATGTCCAGTCCAGCCGCAACATGACCTCTCAATGCCTATACTCAAAACACTGACCAATAAAGGAAAGCATACCAAACGCTGCCTTCATTATCTTATCCACCTGCCACTCTACTCTCACGGAGCTCCGAACCTGCACTTCAAAGTCTCTTTGTTCAACAACTCTCCCTCGGACCTGACCATTAAGTGTATAAATCCTGCTCAAATTTGCTTTCTCAAAATGCAGCGCCTCGTGTTTATCGAAGTGGAATAGAATTGAAGGTTTTGGGATTTTGTTGAAACATGCCAGTCACACATAGATGGAAGTGAGTTACACGTTGGAATCTAATCGAGAGGGTTACGGGTGATTCATATAATCCCGACAGTGGGGAAACAAGCCCTTCAGGCCAACAAGACCACACTAACCCACAGAAGAATAACCCATCCAGACCCATTTCCGCACATTTACCCCTGACTAATGCACCTCACGCACACATCCCTGAGAACCATGGGCAATTTTAAAAGGGTTTGGATTGGATGGTTCATATACAGAATAACAGATACCCAGGAGTGTGATACAGACGGGGAATCTAATCAAACGATTGAAGTGGCTAATGTACAGAGTCCCTTAAAATTGGAAGTCAGTTACAGATTGGAATTTCATCAAGGGGAATCGGGACAATAATAGATACCCCAGAGTGAGTTACAAACTGGAATCTAATCGAGGGTTTCAGGGTGGTTTATATGCAGAATAACAGGTAGCCCGGAGTGAGTTATAGAGTCATAGAATCATAGAGATGTACAGCATGGAAACAGACCCTTCGGTCCAACCTGTCAATGCCGACCAGATATCCCAACCCAATCTTGTTCCACTTGGCAACACCTGGACCATGTCCGTCCAAACCCTTCCTATTCATATATTCATCCAAATTCGTCTTAAATGTTGCAATTGTATCAGCCTCCACCACTTCCTCTAACAGCTCACTCCATACACGTACCACCTTCTGAGTGAAAAAGTTGTCCCTAAGGTCTCTTTCGTATCTTTCCCCTCTCAAACTAAACCTATGCCCTCGAGTTTTGGACTCCCTTACCCCAGGGTAAACCTCGATATGTTCACCCCTCAGCCTCTGACACTCCAGGGAAAACAGCCCCAGACTTTTCGGCCTCTCCCTGTAGCTCCAATCCTCCAACCCTGGCAACATCCTTGTAAATCTTTTATAGAACATAGAACATAGAACAATACAGCACAGAACAGGCCCTTCGGCCCACGATGTTGTGCCGAACTTCGAACCTAGATTAAGCACCCATCCATGTAGCTATCCAAATGCCACTTAAAGGTCGCCAATGATTCTGACTCTACCACTCCCACGGGCAGCGCATTCCATGCCCCCACTACTCTCTGGGTAAAGAACCCACCCCTGACATCTCCCCTATACCTTCCACCCTTCATCTTAAATTTATGTCCCCTTGTAACACTCTGTTGTACCCGGGGAAAAAGTTTCTGACTGTCTACTCTATCTATTCCTCTGATCATCTTATAAACCTCTATCAAGTCACCCCTCATCCTTCGCCGTTCCAACGAGAAAAGGCCGAGAACTCTCAACCTATCCTCGTACGACCTACTCTCCATTCCAGGCAACATCCTGGTAAATCTTCTCTGCACCCTCTCCAAAGCTTCCACATCTTTCCTAAAGTGAGGCGACCAGAACTGCACACAGTACTCCAACTGTGGCCTAACCAAAGTCCTGTACAGCTGCAACATCACTTCACGACTCTTGAATTCAATCCCTCTGCTAATGAACGATAATACTCCATAGGCCTTCTTACAAACTCTATCCACCTGAGTGGCAACCTTCAAAGATCTATGTACATAGACCCCAAGATCCCTCTGTTCCTCCACCTGACTAAGAACCCTACCATTAACCCTGTATTCCGCATTCTTATTTGTTCTTCCAAAATGGACAACCTCACACTTGGCAGGGTTGAACTCCATCGGCCACTCCTCAGCCCAGCTCTGCATCATATCTAAGTCCCTCTGCAGCCGACAACAGCCCTCCTCACTGTCCACAACTCCACCTATCTTCGTATCATCTGCAAATTTACTGACCCACCCTTCGACTTCCTCATCTAAGTCATTAATAAAAATTACAAACAGCAGAGGACCCAGAACTGAACCCTGCGGAACTCCACTTGTAACTGGGCTCCAGGCTGAATATTTACCATCTACCACCACTCTCTGCCTTCGACCGGTTAGCCAGTTTTCTATCCAATTGGCCAAATTTCCCTCTATCCCATGCCTCCTGACTTTCCGCATAAGCCTACCATGGGGAACCTTATCAAATGCCTTACTAAAATCCATGTACACTACATCCACTGCTCTACCCTCATCCACATGTTTGGTCACCTCCTCGAAGAATTCAATAAGACTTGTAAGGCAAGACCTACCCTTCACAAATCCGTGCTGGCTGTCCCTAATCAAGCAGTGTCTTTCCAGACACGAACCCTTTCAAGATTCACAACATCTTTTCGATAGGAAGGAGACCAGAATTGCACGCAATATTCCAAGAGTGACCTAACCAATGTCCTGTATAGCTGCAACATGACCTCCCAACTTCTGTAATCGGTACTCTGACCAATAAAGGAAAACATACAAAACGACTTCTTCGCTATCCTATCTACCTGCGACTCCACTTTCAAGGAGCTATGAACCTGCACTCCAAGGTCTCTTTGTTCAGCAACACACCCTAGGACCACACCATTAAATGTAGAAGTCCTGGTAAGATTTGCTTTCCCAAAAATGCAGCACCTCGCACTTATCTGAATTAAACTCCATCTGTCACTTCTCAGCCCATTGGCCCATCTGATCCAGATCCTGTTGTAATCTGAGGAAACCCTCTTCGATGTCCACTACACCTGCAATTTTGGTGTCATCTGCAAACTTACTAACTGTACCTCTTATGCTCGCATCCAAATCATTTAAATAAATGACAAAAAGTAGAGGGCCCAACACTGATCCTTGTGGCACTTCACTGGTCACAGGCCTCCAGTCTGAAAAACAACCCTCCACCACCAACCTCTGCCTTCTACCTTTGAGCCAGTTCTGTATCGAAATGGCGACTTCTCCCTGTATTCCATGACATCTAACCTGCTAATCAGTCTCCCATGGGGAACCTTGTTGAACGCCTTACTGAAGTCCATATGGATCACATACACTGCTCTGCCCTCATCAATCTTCTTTTTTACTTCTTCAAAAAACTCAATCAAGTTTGTGAGACATGATTTCCCACGCACAAAGCCATGTTCACTATCCAGCATCAGTCCTTGCCTTTCCAAATTCATGTACATCCTGTCCCTCAGGATTCCCTCCAACAACTTTCCCACCGCCGAGGTCAGGCTCACCGGTCTATAGTTCCCTGGCTTGTCTTTAACGCCCTTCTTAAACATTGGCACCACGTTTGCCAACCTCCAGTCTTCCAGCATCTCACCTGTGACTATCGATGACACAAATATCTCAGCAATCACTTCTCTAAGCTTCCCACTGAGTTCTCAGGTACACCTGATCAGGTCCTGGGGATTTATCCACCTTTAACCATTTCAAGCCATCCAGCACTTCCTCCTCTGTATATCTGCAACATTTTGCAAGATGTCACCATCGATCTCCCTGCAGCCTTTATCTTCCATATCCTTTTCCACTGTAAATACTGATGCAAAATATTCATTTAATATCTCCCCCATTTTCTGTGGCTCCACACAAAGGCCGCCTTGCTGATCTTAGAGGGGCCCTATTCTCTCCCTAGTTACCCTTTGGCCTTAATATATTTGTAAAAACACTTTGGAATCTCCTTAATTCTATTTTACAAAGCTATCTCATGTCTGCATTTTGCCCTCCTGACTTCCCTCTTAAGTATACTCCTACTTCCTTTATACTCTTCTAAGGATTCACTCGATCGATCCTGTCTATACCTGACATATGCTTTCTTCTTTTTCTGAACGAAACCCTCAATTTCTTTAGTCAACCTGCATTCCCAATAACTACCAGCCTAAGCTTTCAACCCTGACAGGAAGTTACAGCCTGGAATCGAATCGAGGTGTTCATGGTGGTTTATATACAGAATAACAGATAGCCCGAAGTGAGTTACAGCCTGGAATCTAATTGAGGGATTCAGGCTGGTTTATATGCAGAATAACAGATACACCGGACTCAATTACAGCCTGGAATGTAATCGAGGGGTTTAGGGTTGTTTATATACAGATTAACGGATACCCCGGAGTGGGTTACAGCCTGGAATCTAATCGAGGGGTTCAAGGAGGTTAGTATACAGAATAACAGACAGCCCAGGGTGTGTTACTGCCTGGAATCTGTTCACATTAAGATAGGACGGGTTTTGCTGAATCGAAAGTAGAGCCACAGATGCCAGCTAAAGGTCAGACTGTTCCAAATGTAACAATTAGCGGGGAAATGGAAGCCTGAGTTTTGGTTGCTGTTTTGACAGCAATTCAAATGCAATCAAAGACTTTAAATAATGCTCATAATATCCGAAGCCAATGGAATTTGAATATTATTATTCGGACAACTGGAAATCAATCAAATTATGAGAATTATTGTATCATGGGAAGTAAATAAATCCAGCATTTTGAAAATAGAGGGAGATCCGCTGCCATCCAACAGCAAATTAAATGCTGTAGAACAGGTGTGCTAACTGGCCATCTCAAACACTCTCTATCAAAGACACATGTTCATGTAAAACATACTTACATTCAAAAAAACATGACCCAGGGAGATCAGCAGCTGAAAGAGTGAACACAGTGGGGTAGATAGAGACTGTGTGGTCTTGAGATTGTAACGTTTAATATGTGTGTTGTTGGAACAGCATATTTTTTACAGATTTAGAGTCAGATAGTAAGTAGCTAAGAAAAGAGGGGCTTGTATTTGCGAATAGTTTTTGTTTAGTGTTCACTATAAAAGTTAAGAAACTAAGTTGCTAATTTTTGTTTAAATAGTGGAATGTAGGAGATCTGTGTCACTCATCTGTTAACAGATTACAATGTGAGGCGAGCTTTCCTGGGTGTTTGGTTTTAATTAACAAAGAGGTTTGACTCCACCTTGTAAATGTCCACCCACACTAACCCCATTTCCCTGCAGTTGGCCCATATCCTTCTAGTCCTTTCCTGTCCGCATATTTATCAAAATGCTTTTGAAATGTTGTTAATGTACCCCCCTTAGCCACATCTTCTGGCAGCTCATCCACGTACCAGCCATTTATGCAAATAAGTGGTCCCTCAGGTTCCCTTTTATTCCTTCCTCTTTAACATTAAACTGATCCCCTCTCGTCCTCGATTCTCTAAACTTTGGAAAATACTGAGAGCATTCACCCTATCCATATCCGTCATGACCTTATACAGCTTTATAAGGTCCCCCCTCAGTCTCATTCCCTCTAAAGAAAAGGTCCTAGCTGGTCCAATCTCTCCCTCTAACTCAGACCATTGGGTCCTGGCAATGTCCTTGTAAATTTCTTCTGCACTCTTTTTAATTTCATTATATCCTTCCTATAACAAGTTGACAAAACTGAATACAATACTACAAGTGTGGCCTTACAAAAGTCCTGTGTAACTGCAACATAAATTCCCAACTTCTATACTCAATGTCCCGCCTGACGAAGGCCAGTGTGCCAAAAGCCTTCTTCAGTGCCCTGCCTACCTGTGAATCCACTCTCAGGGAACCGTGCACCTGATTTCCAAGGTCTCTCTGCCCACTACACACCTTAAGGCCCGCCCATTCACCGTGAAACTCCTACCTTGATTTGAGATTCCAAAATGCAAGACCTCACACATCCGTATTAAATTCCATTTGCCATTTCTCAGCCCACTCGCCCACCTGATTAAAGTCCTGCTGCAATTTCTCATCAAATTCCTCATTGATCATGCTCCCACTTATTTTAGTGTCATCTGCAAACTTACGAATCATGCCTTGTACATTCTCAACCTAATCATAGATAACAAAAAGCTATGGAACCAACCTCCAGTCTGACAAGCATCCTTCCACTAAACCTTCTGCTTCCTATCAACAAGCCAACTGTGTATCCAATTGGTCAGCTCCCCCAGTATTCTACGTGATGGAAACTTCCAGACCAGTCTGCCATGTGGAAACTTATCAAAAGCCTTACTGAAATCCATAGAGACTACATCTACCTCTCTGCCCTCATCAACATTCTTGGTCACTTCACCAAAGGTCTCTAAGAAATTTGGGAAGCATGATCTCCCAATCACAATTTTATGCTGACCGGTCTGAATCTTAACACAGAGACGGGTAATTGTAACATGAGGGTAGAGTGAATAAGCTGAGTGTTTAATCTGTACAGCTGTGAGAGACGAAGTAATTGTGATCCTGAAACACGAGGAGTGGCAGCGATCACTTATTTCCAAAAGAGACATTGACAGGGAGAGAAATTCCATACTTTACTCAGGATTGATTGTTTTGATTTATTGTCACGTGTATTTCAGTACAGGGAAACACTTTATTTATGAGCAGTGTAGGCAGATGGCCAGACAGATCATAGGGAGGAAATAGACTTGGACAGAGTGAGGCATACAGGTTACACTGAACAGGACATACACTAGACAAGATCAACATGAACAAGATCAGCATTATTTGAGCATAGAGAGTCCATTCATCAGTCTAACGTGACTTTCCTAATAGTTTATATGCCTAAATTAACTCTCCCCATGTTATTGTGCAGTCGGCGTGTGAACACTGTACTGAACGTCAGGTTATTCACAATCCCCAACAGCAGCCACAATACCTTCCATCTGAAACAGGTATCCATTCCCATCAGCTTCCACCCTACATAGAGAACACCAGGCTGTCTTCTCAGAGATGAATGATGCCTTCTTGAGACTTCACACAAGACATATGGCTTCCCTGCTCACCACTAGAAAACCATGTTAAAGTCCTACATGTATATCCTGAGCAACGGAGCCACGAGGAACAACGTGGAACAGTCTACTGTGCAGCTCCTGCTTCACTTGGTCATCATGTTGGAGCATAAATTAGGAGACAGTGAGGACAGCCGAGAGTCGATTGCTGGAAAAGCACAGCATGTCAGGCAGCATCCTTGAAGCAGGAGAGTCGACGTATTGGGCTGTGTTTATGGGATTTCCCTATATTGAAACCGTTCATTGGTAATTGTTCCTAGATCAATTATTGTGTTAAGCTGTCCAATAGAATTACGTTATTCTAAATTCCTCTTTCTGTGGAGTTATTTCTTTCGTGTTGAAATAGATGGTATTTTGCTTCACAGCGAGTAGTTTGACCAGTCACATTGCATCTGGAACAGGCAGTTTACATTTCCATTAAAATAAGAAAACATTCGAGTCCAGACTACCGCCTTCAAATAATTTCAAGGGGCCCTGGTGTGGTCCATCACACTAGACTCCTTCTCTTCCTGAATAATAGGCTGGGCGCACTGAATGGGCTGTCCCTGTTCTTCTCCAATAGTGTCAATAGGCTGAATGGCTTCCTCATATTCCTGTGAAACCAGCGTGAGGTGATGAATGAATTCTTGTTTTCCTGTGGCAATGCGCAGTGTCAGACAGTGCTGTTACATGAATGTTACTGACACTTTAACAGCACAAGCCTGAATGGAGCCTGGGTCTTGCTGCTGATGGACACAGACCAGTTCAGGAGCTGATGGGGGACACAACGTTCTGAACATTGTGGAATTTTCACTGACCATCCCCACTTCTGTTCTTATGTTGTGGAAGGTGGGGACGGGGAGACATTGATGAAGCAGCTAAAGATGCTTGTGAAGAGGAAGCGAACCTGAGGATCTCCCACAGAGGTGACCCAGGACTGAGATGATGAACATCTTCCTTTGTGCCATGTTTGACACCAAACACTGGAGAGTTTACTTTGATTCCCATTATGTCCAGCTCATTGATATCAACAGAAGTCAACCATTGCCTTGATATTAGGGCCAGTCATTTTTACCTAAACCCTTGTCTCGACCTCTTTTGTTCGCATCAATAAGCCATGATATTGGAGCAGCAAGTGTTTCCTTCAAACGGGTGGTATTGAATGTCAGGATATCTATTCTCAAAACTGTTCGGGGAGCGAGATGACTGAAAGGATTTGAAGAGGAAATAGATAGATGATGACCTGTCAGAGAGTTGAGGCCTGTGAAGAAATGGGTATGTAAGATGCTTTGAGTCCAGGAGCAGATCAGCCATGATCTTTGTGAAGGGCAAGGCAGGTCTGGGGAGTGAACGACATGACCCGTTTCTGATGTTCTCACATTCTGTTATTGGAAAGTTAGTGGGTGTTATTTTTATGAATGTTCTGGTATTGCATATTGCAGTCAGTGAGATCAGATGATTTCGTGAGCCATCTCTGGGTGAGGTATGTGGGCTGTATTCACAGTGAATCTGGGTCTACAACATCATCAACAAATGGAGCTCAAGCTGCAGATAGGGGAAGCTTTCTAAAGAGAGATGAGGGTCCTTTTTCATACCCAGCCTGGATTTTCTAATTACATTTCCCAAATCACCTCAAAGCGTGTGTGACAGTCTTGACGGACTGAATGGTTTCCTCTGTTTCTGTGCACCAAGTTATAGGAGTAAGTAGCCTCCAACTGCTCCTGTCTAGTAGGTTTGAGGGGCTTAATGGAACACAGGAACATGGGACTGAGGAGCAGGAGTGGGTCATTAGATACTTTGAGCCTTCTCCACCAGGCAGTAAGATTATGGCTGATCAGGTTGTGGTCTCAGCCCCACTTCCCTGTCTATATCCCATTATCCGTGACTCACTTCTTTGTCAAATATTTAACTAATGCAGCTTTCAATCAATGTGATCATAGAGGCACGATAAACTTCCAGAGAAGAGAAGTACGACCTGAAAGGACCTTACAGAATTTTTCATCATCCCTCTTATAGAACCAAAGAGTCATGCAGAACGAAAGCAGACCCGTGAGTACAATCTGTTCACTCCGATCAGATATCAAATCTGATCTCGTCCCATTTGCCAGCGTTTGGTAAACATCCCTCCTCTTTCAGATACTTTTTTAAATGTGCGATTGTAACCACCTTCAGCATTTCCTCTGACAGCACTTTCTGTACACACACCAGTCTCTGTGTGAAACATTTATCTTCAGGTCCCTTCTGAATCAATCCCCCTCGCCTTCAACCTATGTCCTCTTGTTCTGGACTCCCCTAACCTGGAGAGCAGAACGTGGCTGTTCAGAATATCCATGCCCCTGATGGTTTTATAAACCTCTATAATGTCACCCTTCAGCCTCTGACACTCCAGGGGGAAACATCTCAACCTAATCAACCTCTCTCTAAAGCTCAAACCTCCAGTCCTGGGACATCCGTGTAAGTCATTTCTGCAGAAAACCGAGTTGTAAGCAGTATTCTTAAAGTGGCCTCACCAACGTCCTGTACAGACACAGCATTCCACCACAACTCCTATATTGAGGCAAATGTGCCAAATGTGTTCTGCACCACACGGTCTACCTGCGACTCCACTTTCAAGGAACAATGAACCTGCAGCCCTATGCCCCTTTGCTTCACAACATTCCCCAGGACCTGACCGTGAAATATATAACGTCTGCCCTGATTTGCCTTCCCAAAATGCAAAACTTCATATTCATCTAAATTAAACTTCATCTGTTACTCCTTCCCTCTTTGTCCCATCTAATTGTGATCTTGTTGTACTCTGAGATAATCTACTACACCACCTTTTTGATGTCATCTGTATACTTACTAACTATTGCCCCTATATTCACATCTAAATCCTTTACATATATGATGAAATACAGTGAACTCAGTACTGATTCTTGCAGCACACTGCTGCTCACAAGCCTCCAGACTGAAAAATATCCCTCTTCCTTCAAGCCATTTGTGACTTGCTTCTTCTGTATCTTACGTGACTGAAACTTACTAATCTGTCTATCAATCAGAATGAAATACTAGCTATGAAGGGAGGCTGAGTAGGTTACGATTATTTTCACGAGAAAAAAGGAGATTGAGGGGGGACCTGATTGAGGTGTGCAAAATCATGAAAGGTGGATAGAGACAAGCTTTTTCCTAGGTTGAAGGATTCAGTAACGAGAGGTCGTGCTTTCAAAGTGAGAGGTGGAAAGTTTAAGGGGGATACATGCGGTAGGTCCTTCATACAGAGAGTGGAGGGCATTTGGAACGCGTTTTTAGCAGAGGTGGTAGAGGCAGGCACGGTCAATTCATTTAAGATGCGTCTGGACAGATGCATGAGTAGGTGGGGAGCAGAGGAAGACAGATGCTGAGGAATTGACCGACAGATTTAGACAGTACATTTGGATTGGCTCAGGCTTGGATGGCGATGGGCCTGTTCCTGGGTTGTAAATTTTCTTTGGTCTTTGTTCTTTGAAAGAACACCTTGCTGAAGTCCATATAGACAATGTCTACCAAATTGTCTTCATCAATCTTCTTTGTCACCTCTTCAAAAAACTCAGCCAAATTAATGAGATATGATTTCCCATGCAGAAAGCTACGTTGTCTACTCCGATGAGCCCTTGCTTTCCCAAATGTATGTAAATCGTGTCCCTCAGAATCCCCTCCAACAACCTATCAACCACTGACATCAGGCTCACTGGTCTATAGTTCCCCGACTTTTTGGGTCACTGTTTCCTTCTCTAGTCGCACCCCTCCACTGCTCACAACAAATGTTAAATGTAACCAGGTTGGTGATATGGCCGATCAAATCGGTCTCAGACTGGGTCAGGGTCAGTTCTAGGAACAAGTCAGGCCAGTTTCTTTAATCTGCTAAAACAACACGTTTATGATCCAGAGCAATGTTACGCAAACTATGATGGAAAGATAAATGGCAAACTGTTTGCGTATTGCAATTATATAATCAATATTTCCATTACTAAAGATAATGACACACACACACACAAAATCTCTGCAATTTTAACTTGAAAGAACTTGGTCCAAATATTATTGGAACTCATGACAAAGGAAAAATTGTGAGATTGTCTAAAACATTATTCTGCTTCTGAAGATATTGTACTCACACAAGCTGCTAGCAATGGGATTTCATCCTGGGAGAGTTTGGATTTGTCTGAATTCTCTTTGCGTTAGGCAGTGAGGAGATTCCAGTGAATTCTGGTTAGGGATTTTCAAAAGGGTAGCACGGTGGTTAGCACTGCTGCCTCACAGCACCAGGGACATGGGCTCGATTCCAGCCTTGGGTGACTGTCTGTGTGGAGTTTGCACATTCTCCCCTTGTCTGTATGAACTTCCAATGAGTGATCCAGTTTCCGACCACAAACTGTGTCGGTTCGGTGGATTGGTCATGCTAAATTGTCCGTATTGTTCAGGGATTTCTAGATTATGTCAGGGGTAAATATCGGAAAATGGGTTGGGAAGGTTGGTATGGACTTGTTGGATCGAAGGGCCTATTTCAACACTGCAGGGATTCCATAAAAATAAGAATGGTAACGATGACTGTAGAGGTTTTTTTTAGCTCACACACATTGCTGTGATGAGGAACAATGAAGGAGAGAGAGTGCAATAGGCCTTTCCTTCTCAGGCAGATTAAATTTTCTCCCTCTCTGAGTTGAATCACACAGTAATGTCATCCTCTCCAAAATTGGACCATATGAGGTCTCCTTGTACATTGTCCAAACTATGTTTCCATCACATTCCCTCTTCCATGTCGGTGCATCATTGCTGCTGTCATACACAGAGCCATACCATTCGCAGCAAATGGTCTCGGCTAATTTGAAGATATTGTTATATGTCCCTGCGTCATTAGAAAATAAAAACATTTAATTTATTCAGAATACCTGTGTTAAACTGAATGCAATTTTTAAATACAAACGGAGGTGGCTGGAAAAGCTTGCCAGGTCTCTCAGTACCCAGATGCTGTAGTTGTACCAGCCTCCACTTCCTCTGGCAGCTCACTCCATACGCACACCACCCTCTGTGTGAAATGGTGCCCTTTAGGCCTCCTCAAAACCTTTCCCCTCTCACTTACCACCAATGCCCTCTAGTTTTGGACGTCCCTAACCTGGGGAAAACCCCTGACTACTCACCCTATCCATGGCCATTTTGATTTTATAAACCATTACTGCTGCAAAATGTGACCCCAATCAACACGAATGGCTGTACTTTCAGTCATCCTGGGCCTAAATTCTGAAATGCAATACTGACACCTCTTCCTTCTCCATCGAGTCACAGTTCTAAATCCATTTTAATCAGTTTGTTCAGATGTATCCTGAGACACGTCTGTGGGCTTTACACCTGGACATTTGTGCCCGGAGGTAGGGACACTAGCATCACTCAGCAATACCCATAAAGCTGTAACAATATTCTCCTGTGTGTTTGTTCATCAGACTGTCCTGACATGCTGGGACATACCTCTGCAACAGGCAGGACTTGAATCCAGGCCTTCTAGCCCAGAGCTAGGAACACTACCACACAAGTTCAGGAATTGGAATTAAATCCAGAACTCTGGAACAGAGACAGGGACACTACCCACCACACTACCATACCCAGATTTTGGGTCATATTTTAGTGCCCACGTTCAGCTCGGTGTGGATTTATTATAATCAGGTTCCCATTACTGAACTACACAAAACACTTCGTATTGTTAAACAAATGCAAGATATTTGTCTCAACTGTAGGATATTGAGTGTACATGCTGTGCTATCGAAATTAAGTATAAACATCTTTAACCGCTATTATCTGTAGTCTGCAATATTAAGGAAAGAAATCCTGCAGACACACTCTGCCCAATGAAGGGTCTCAAATAGATATTTATGACTGAATACCAGAGACGAAGGGAGAGCTTAATTTCTGACCCCAAAACACCGATCACTGTTACCCAACTCTCACGTGCGACTCCCCTTTTCCTAAAACTATGAAATGACACAGGCCACTGATTACTGTCCAGCCTCTCCTCCCCACTGACTGTGTCTGCAATCTGTCCCTCCTCCCCCGAACCATTCAAGGCAAGCCAAGCTCAGAGTCTTTGTGAAAATCAAGGCCGGAATGTGCAGGCCTCCTGGAGACGGATGGGTGTTTTAAAATTGAAGGGGGAGGGTAATGCGACAGTAATATTATTCACTGGGCTGACGGGTGGCTGATGGAGTTTAGTTTGGATTAATGGGAGGTATTGGATTTGGTAAATCAAACAACAGCAGGACCTACACAATTAAAAGTAGAGCCTTTGGCAGTGCTGTAGTTCAGAAACCTAGGCCGTCAGGTTTAATTCTTTAAAATTTGCATCTCATATAGATAGTGTGGTTAAGAAGGTGTTTAACAAACATGACTTCATAGGACAGACATTTGAGTATCGGATTTGGGATGTCATGTTGAGGTTGTACAGGACATTGGTGAGAACTGTGTGTCCAGTCTGGTCACCCTGCCCTCTCATTCCTTTGGCACACCACCCTCTGGGTGAAATCGCTGCCCCTTAGGTCACTTTTAAATGTTTCCCCTCTCACCTTTAGCCTATGTCCTCTAGTTTTGGACTCCCCGTACCCTTAGAAAATACCTTGACTATTCACTTTGATATGACTGACGTTGATATTATTAAACTGGAGAGAATTGAGAAGAGATTAACCTGGATGTTGCTGGGAAAGGAGGGAGTGAGCTGTAGGGAGAGGCTGGATCGGCTGGGATTTTTTTCAGTGAAGAATATGAGATTAAGCAGTAACTTTACAGAGGTTTATAAAAAAATGAGGGTTACAGAGATGCTGAAGAGCTGATGTCTTTTCTCTAGAGTTGGGGATTCAAAACTGAGGGATTTTAAAGGTGCGAGGAAAAAGGATTTATGAAAGTCATGAGAGGTAATTATGTTAGACAGAAGCTGGCTTGTGTGTGGAATGAACTTCCAGAGGAAGTGGTGAAAGCAGGGACAGTTACAACGTTTAAAGGACATTTAGATCAGTCCATGGATAAGACATCAGTTAGGATGGTGCTGTGAGCAGCTGCCCTCTCCCTCCCCCTCTTTGAATGAATCCCTGTTCGTTTTCACCCTCTGCCAATGCATGTGCAGTGGCGTGTGGATTCGAGCAGAGGGTGGCATTGCATCACTTTAAGCTCCACAGAGACTGCCAGACCTGCCCCACATAGAGACACACAGATACACACACAAGGACGGTTAGGGCATGGCGTGAAGCTCATCTGGTAACTTAAATGAAACATAAAAAATTCTCAATTCACCTCATAAACTGTTACAATATGAGGGACAGAGGACAGCCAAATTCCAGTTTAACTAAAAACATCAATTTAATTTATTTCACTCTGAAGTTGAATATTTTAGATCGACTATGCACAACTCTGGGACCCTCTTTCTCTAAACTGCTTATTACCCGACTCCAGCTCTATAGCAATATCCTGTTTCTGTGTCTGCCATCCTCTCATACCACAGGTGCTTGTAAGCTCTCAGTTCAGACGAGCATTCCCTCTCTCTTGAAGGTACATTACGCACTTCCAAGACGATCACATTATACCCTGATGAATATCGATAATTCGGACCTATCCGGATTTCTTTTGCTCTGTGGTTTGTCAATATTTCATCTACTCTGTCTCATATATGGCAGAACTTTTGTTGCTCATTGACAGCATGTCGACTCTGTCCATCGGAATATATCAGTATTTCTCTTGCTCACACTCGTGAGTGTGGCAGGATTTCAGTTGTTTCATGGGGACTGTGAGACTATAACAATCTCAATGTTTGTAGATGGCACCGAACCTGGAAGAACTCTGAAGTCTATGGAGCACAGTGTGGAACTCTAACAGGACAATCACACGTTGATGTAGTGTTCAGGTTTATGGCAGATGGGGATCAATGCAGAGCAGTGTGAGGTGATGCACTTTGGTAGGAACAACAATGAACGGCAGTTTAAAGCAGGCTGTGCCATGGTAAAGGGGCTGCAGGAAAAGAGAGCGCTGGGTGTATATGAGCACAGATTGTTGAAGATGTCAGGACAAATGGGCAGAGCAGTAACTATCACAGATTAGTTTCAGTGTCTGAGCTGTTTACAGGAGGAGGTGTAGGAGGGAGTCTCCGTGTTCACTTCCTGAGAGGTGGTGGTGACGATGTGTTGTGAGCCCACCCTCCTGCCCACCGAGACCGTGGGGATTCCATTTGTACCAGCTCGACACAAAAGGGAGATGGCATCAGGGCCACGGCTTCTAAGTTGTGCCGGGGGGAAACAGAGCTGCCAGTGGGTTTAAAGTGAGAATTTCCCTTCACTGAACATTGCTCCTTACTCGGTCGGTGGGACGTGGATGCTTCAGAATCTCCACACGAGGCGTCCTGGTCCTCTCCGGCTCCTACCAGGGTCCTACCCACATGGCGGGGGGAGGGGAAGGGAACGGATATCGGACAATCCACCACCCGGCTTGGCCCTCCCTGTCCTATTCCAGGCTGTTTCTCCTGTAATGAGAGAAAGGGAGGGAGGGAGGGAGTGTGGGAGTGGGTGGCCCTGCTGTTAGTGTTAGTGTAGATGGAGGACAGGTTCATGGTGAGGTGTCCGGAGGGAGACAGTCCACAGTGTTGTATCCATGCATTGTATTAATGTGGGGGTGGGGGGGTGAAAGTGGAGGGAGATAGAGAGAAAGAAAGACAGACAGACTGAGACAGAGAGAGATAGAGAGAGAGAGAGAAGGAGCTGCATGCAGCAGTGAGAGTGGTGGACCATGAGCCTTGTTCGGGGTCGGTGCTACAACAGATATACAGTGAGTGTGAGGGAGCAGAGAGAATACGGTGACCCTTATCCTGACAGAGCGGGGAAGGTTATTGAAGCTTGTCCTGTATTGCTGCATATTTCTTCAGGCCACAGATACTGCACTGAGCTGGGTGCTGAGCTCAGACCATGCTCGGTGGGTCTGGTGGTGTTGCCCGCTCTGGGAAGGGAAAGGTCACCCTGGACGAGCCCATTCACCAGGCCCTCCGTACCCCTGTCGACAAACCGTGGAGGAATTACCCCTTATCTGCCATGTTCGGGGTAAACTGTGCAGGGCAGCTCCTAACAGAGAAAGCTCAACCGTGTGGCCAGTGGCCTTTTAAAGATGGCGCCAGTGTCATGGATCATGTACTATCCAGGGGCACCCGGGCGATGGTGAGTACCTCCAGCCATATTGGGTGGGAAAATCGGGCTGGTATTGAATGAGGGACACCATGGCGTAGGGTGGGTAGTTAATGAGTTGAGTTCAATAAGATAGCACCAGGAAACTAGCTCGGCCTAGTGTAGAGGATCCCTCTGTCACGGTCAATGGAAATGGCACTGAGACAAATTATTGTTAGAATTAGCTCAATGAGTCAAAGACTCTGCTGACCCTACGCCCAGACACAAAGCTGCAGAACAAATACTCACCCAAAACTCTGCATCATCTGAACTCCCACCAATATGCTGTTCACCAACCATTCCTGGAAACACTTGCTTATGTTACACGGTGCTGTTAAAATGTTTTCATTTCAGCATTCCGAAACCTGGTAACACATCCTTCCACAACACTGTCTCTAAGTCTCCCCCTGTCTGTCTATTTCCCATACCCCACTCATTTGTTATTGTTTAAACTGATTCCCCCTCCATCTCTGTATCTCTATGGCAGTGATGGTCACACTCACAGCACCCCCTTTCAGGGCACAATGGATAGTTGGAGCTGGAAATGGATGTGAGCTGCACATCCTGTCACTTCCAGCAAGGGCTGCAAGTTTCCCCACACTGGGCAGGGATCTAACACAGTGTTACAGATCAATGTACTGGGGTGGTGTACACAGTCCTACATGCTGAGAAGGTAACTGCTCCTGGGTTACAGATCAATGCACTGGGGTGGTGTACAAAGTCCTACAAGCTGGGAAGGTAACTGCTCCTGGGTTACAGATCAATACACTGTGGTGTTGTACACAGTCCTACATGCTGGGAGGGTAACTGCTCCTGGGTTACAGATCAATGCACTGGGGTGGTGTACAAAGTCCTACATGCTGGGAGGATAACTCCTCCTGGGTTACAGATCAATACACATTGGTGTTGCACACAGTCCTACATGCTGGGATGGTAACCACCTGGTTTACCGATCCATGCAATGGGGTGGTGTACACAGTCCTACATGCTGGGAGTGTAAATGCCCCTGGGTTACAGATCAATTCACTGTCGTGGTGTACACAGTCCTACATGCTGGGAGGTTAACTGCTCCTGGGTTACAGATCAATGTACTAGGGTGGGGTGCACAATCCTATAGGCTAGGAAGGTACATGCTCCTTGGTTACAGATCAATGCACTGGGGTGGTGTACACTGCCCTACATGCTGTGAGGGTAACTGCTCCTGGGTTACAGAACAATGCACTGGGGCGGGGTACACAGTCCTACATGTTGGGAGGGTAACTGCTCCTGGTTTACAAATCAATGCACTGGGGTGGGGCACACAATACGATATGCTTGGAGGGTAACTGCTCCTGGTTTACAGATCAATGCACTGGGGTGGGGCACTTCTCCCAGTGCTGGACAGATATCTACTCCGGGTTTATAAATCAATGCATTGCTGTGGTCTGCACAGCTCTCGGTGCTGGACAGATATCTAGTCCGGGTTTTTAGATCAATGCCCTAATCTGATCTGTGCACTGTTCCACTCAGGCCAGATTGCTGGATTGTATTGACCAGTGCAGTGGATGAATCTGCACAGGTTGCTGGTTTGTACAGAGCAGTACATTGGCCGGGTCTGTACAGTGTTCCACAGCGAACAGATATCTCCTCTGGGTTTATGTGGTCTGGGCTGGTTCGGTGAGGTGGATTGAGAATGTGGTATATCTAACCAATTCAGCTGATCTGGCACCGCCTTTAGTTCCCATTCCTGTCATTGGACCCTCCGTCTATCACCCCATTCACGTTAAAATGTGTCCATGCACAGTACATGATGCTGGTGGGTTGGGTAGCGGGGAAAGGTGATGGACAGGTCAAGGGGTTCCCCGGAACGTTCTGTTCCCAACATTCTACAACTGACATTCCCCGGAACGTTCTGTTCCCAACATTTTATAACTGACATTCCCCGGAACATTCTGGTCCCACCATTCTATAACAGCCATTCCCCGGAACGTTCCGTCCTCAACATTCTATAACTGACATTTCCCGGAAGGTTCTGTCCCCAACATTCTATAACTGACATTCCCCGGAATGTTCTGTCCCTGACGTTGTTTGTGAACGGCCGGACGTCATTGAATTGAACAAACGATAAGATCCCGAGGGATGAGATCCCGTTCCAGGGAGAAGGAGACACTGTTCCGAAGCCCCCTCCGGCAGTTAAATGGGTGAATACGATTTCCCTGCGTCTACATTTCTCCACGACACAGGATCGACCACAATTTAGACCAAAATACAGAAATTCCCAAACTCCGTTTGTCTTCAGGAACCTGGGAGAGAATCCTTCAGGACAGCAACGTTTCCACCCTCCTTATTAGGATCTGGCAAGGAGTGACCTGTGTCTGCTCTCGAGTGATCGAGTGTGTGGGAATGTTCCAGAAACCATCTGTCCTTATGGATGTGTCTCTGTGTGTTTGGGGACGGGGTATTTCTTGTGGTTTATGTCACATTTTTGTCAGTAATTCAGACCTTCCCATTTGTTATTCCAGCTCCAATTATTTTAATAAATCCTTTAATACAGGGATACATTTGAAAATCTCAATAGGTCCCCAATGAACCGAGTCCCTTTGCCTCAAGGGCTTTGGATAATGGGTTTGTTTTCCTTCCTCACAGTTAACGTAGTAACCTTCTACGTCCTGCTTTATAAAGATTGTGGATTGTCTCCATGTGTCAGACGTTACCTGGGGGCCATGGCAGCGGCGGATCTCCTGGTCATCATTCTCGACCTGACACTGAGACACATTCCCATTGTTTATCGGGAACAGTTTTATTTCCTGAAGAACTCCGTCCCCGTGTGTAATATCCACGCCGTCTTGCTTTATGTAGCCACTGACTGCTCTGTCTGGTTCACCGTCACTTTCACCTTTGATCGGTTTGTGGCCATTTGTTGCCAGAAGCTGAAAAGTAAATATTGCAGTGAGAAAACGGCGGCTGTGGTTCTGGGAGCAGTGACTGTGCTGAGCTGTTTAAAGAACATTTCCTGGTATTTTATGCTCACGACTTGTTATCAGCTTGGGAACAATCCCTGGTTTTGTGCTGTAACAGTCGCTGTTGCATTGTCCAGTGTCTGGGTCACAATCGAGCTCCTCCACCACATTCTAACCCCGTGTGTCCCATTTCTCCTGATTCTGCTGCTCAATGTTCTCACCGTCAGACACATTTTAGTGACCAGCAGAGCCCGCAGGAGACTCCGCGCTCACACCAATGGGGACGTTCAGTCTGACACTGAAATGAGAAACCGAAAAAAATCCATCATTTTACTGTTTGTGATCTCGGCCAATTTCATCCTGTTATGGTCAACGTTCATGCTGTTTTCTATATGGAGACGGATGTATAATTTTGGGTACCAGTCTGTGTATCTCCATCACTATCTGCTGGAATTGGGCTTCATGCTGCAGCTCCTCAGTTGCTGCACAAACACCGCGATTTATGCCGTGACCCAGACTAGGTTCAGGCAGCAGCTGAAGAATGTGCTGAAATATCCCTTCACCCAAATCCATCCATCCATCAAATTCCCTCATTGATCACTCCATCCGGAATTTTCTCATTTCACTTCAGTGTTTCAGCGATGGAGAAGCCTGTCGCTGTGGTAACAGAGTTAGGGTAGAGCTGGTTTTTCCAACCTTATCGCACAGGAGGTTACAGGGAAATGTTTCAATGTTTCTCACAACTCAGGAGCCAGTGAGAAAAGGCACCATCCCACTGACTGTATCCATCACTTCCATTTGTAAACAATAAAAATGTTGATTAAAGCGTGCCGAGCAGCAGAGTGACCGATGTTGTTGTGTGTCTTTGTGTTGGAGAAGCTGAGCTGGAGTGAGACAGACTCAGCCCCAAGTCCTCATCCTCAGGGAAGGGGAGGGCACCACGCCGTGCGCTCAGGAGCTGGGTTTAACTCTCTCTGTCCTTACTTTCACCTCCGGGTCTCCCACTCCAACTTGGCTCTCAGCAGAATTCACCTTGCTCCCTTTCTCCCTCTCCCTCCCTATAACCCTCCCACTCTCACACTGCACTGCTATTTCTCTCTGCTTTTCCCATTTCCACACTCTATTCCACTGTCGTTTCTTTCCCCAATCTCTTTCACTCTCTTTCCATCTTGCGATCATGACCTCCCAATGTTACTGTCTTCCTGGAATCCTTCGGTGCTGGCGGAACAGAAGAGGGTTGTCAATCTCCAGGCCGATGTTAGGACACAAAGATTGGGACGGCATATCAGGCCACTGCCAGGGCAACAGTATGGAGTTTGGGCCAAACGCCATTGCTCGGGGACATAGTGGGTGTGAGAACACGAGCCGTTACTGGGGATAACAGGTGGAGTGGCACCGGAGGCTGTGGATGAAACTGGTACAACAGGATATCACAAACAGAACACATTGTGTGGGACATACTGTCTGTTACGCAGGGAATAGAATGGGGATGGCGATAAAGGCCATTTGGGGGATCAACTGGGTCGGTGTACACAGGCAGGAGCTCAGTTTAAGGTGTGTGAGGAGTGTGCTGGTGGGAGACTGCGTGGACGTGTGAGCGTGATGCTGGACGACTGTACAGGAGAGTGAAGGTCAGGGTAGGCGAGTGTGTGGGAGAATGGTGGATTATGTGGAGGTGAGCGTGAAGGTGAGGGTGGTGTGGAGCAATGTGTGGGTGTGAGCCTGATAGTGTGGATTGTGTGGGGAAGTGTGTGTGAGGGTGGTGGAGTGTGTGGGGGCGAGCATGACGGTGGGGGTGATGTGGAGCAGTGTGTGTGAGTTTGGCGGCGTGTGTGGGTGAGACAGTGACAGTGGGGGTGGTGTGGGGCAGTTTGTGTGATGGTGGTGGAGTGTGTGGGTGTGAACGTAATGGTGGTGGTCATGTGGTGCAGTGTGTGTGAGGGCGGTGGAGTGTGTGGTTGTGAGCCTGCCAGGGGGGGTGGTGTGGGGCTATATGTGTGATGGTGGTGGAGAGGGTGGGGGTGAGTGTGACGGTGGGGGTGGCGTAGGGCAGTGTGTGTGAGTGTGGTGGAGAGTGTGGGGGTGAATGTCATGGTGAGGTTGGTGTGGGGCAGTGTGTGTGATGGTGGTGGAGAGTGTGGGGTTGAGTGTGACGGTGGGGGTGGTGTGGGGCAGTATGTGCGAGTTTGGTGGAGTGTGTGGTGGTTAGCGTGACTGTGAGGGTGCTGTGGAGCAGTGTGTTTGATGGTGGTGGAGTGTGTGGGGGTGAACTTGACAGTGCGGGTGGTGTGGGGCAGTCTGTGTGAGGGAGGCGGAGTGTGTGGGGTTGAGCGTGATGGTGGGGGTGGTGTGAGGCTGTGTGTCAGATGGTGGTGGAGCGTGTGGGAGAAAGCGTGATGATGAGGGTGGCGTGGGGCAGTGTGTGTGATGGTGGTGGAGTGTGTGGGGTAAGCGTGACGGTGGAGTCGTGCGGGGCATTGTGTGACGTAGTGAGTGTGAAGGGGTCAGGGTGTTGGTGATGGAGTGAGTGTGAGGGGGTCAGGGCGGTAGGGATAGAGTGAGTGTGAGGGAAACAGGATGAGGATAATGGAGTGAGTGTGAGGGGGTCAGGGTGGGAATGATGGAGTCAGTGTGAGGGGATCAGGGTGACGGTGATCGAGGGAGTATGAGGTGGACTGGAGAACGGTGAGGTTGTGTGTGAGGGGATCAGAGTGACGGTGAAGGAGTGAGAGTGAGGGGATCAAGGTGATGGTGATGGAGTGAGTGTGAGGGGTCAGTGTCACAGTGATGGAGCGAGTGTGAGGTGGTCAGGTTGACAGTGATGGTGCGAGTGTGAGGGGTTCATGGTGAAGGTGATTGAGCGGGTGTGAGGGTGTTTGGGTGATGGTGATGGAGTGAGAATGAGGCGGTCAAGGTGACTGTGATGGAGTGAGTCTGACAAGTTCATGATGACGGAGAAGGGATGAGTGTGAGAGGTTAACCGTGACGGTGATGGAGTTTTAGTGAGGGGTTCATGGTGATGGTTATGGAGTGAGTGTGATGGGGTCAGGGTGACATTGATGGAGTGAGTGTGAGTGGGTCAAAGGGGTGGTGATGTCAGGGTGACAGTGATGGAGTGAGTGTGAGGGGATGAGTGTGACGATGATGGATTGAGGGTGAGGGGATCAGTGTGATGGTGTTGGAGTGAGTGTGTCGGGGTCAGGGTGACGGTGGTGGAGTGAGTGTGAGGGTGTCAGTGTGACGGTGATAACATGATTGTGAGGTGTTCAGAGTGACGGTGATGGAGTGAGTGTGACGGGGTCATGGTGATGGTGACGGCATGATAGTGAGAGGTTAAGGGTGACGGTGATGGAGTGAGGGTGATGGGATCAGTGTGATGTTGATGGAGTGAGTGTTAGCGGATCAGTGTGATGGTGCTGGAGTGAGTGTGAGGGGGTTACTTGACATTGATGGAGTAAGTGTGAAGCGGTCAGTGTCGTTGTGATCATGTGAGTGTGAGGGAGTCAGACTGAAGTTGACGGAGTGAATGTGAGGGACTCAGGGTGACTGTGATGGAGTGAGTGTGAGCTTATCAGTGTGACTGTGATGGCGTGAGTGTGAGCGTTTCAGGGTGACAGTGATAGAGTGATTCTGAGGGGATCAGGGTGACGGTGATGGAGTGAGTGTGAGGGGCGTCAGTGTGACAGTGATGGAGTGAGTGTGAGGGAGTCAGAGTGACAGAGATGGAGTGAGTGTGAGGGCGTCAGTGTGACGGTCATGGAGTGAGTCTGAGACTGTCAGGGTGACGGTGACGGAGTGAGAGTGAGGGGGTCTTGGTGATGGTGATGGAGAGCGTGTGAGTGTGTCAGGTTTACAGTGATAGAGTGTGTGTGAGGGGGTAAGTGTGACTCTGATCGCGTGAGTGTCAGAGGGGACAGGGTGACGGTGATGGAGTGAGTGTGAGGGTGTCAGTGTGACGGTGATAGAGTGATTGTGAGGTGTTCAGAGTGACGGTGATGGAGTGAGTGTGACGGGGTCATGGTGACGGTGACGGCATGATAGTGAGAGGTTAAGGGTGACGGTGATGGAGTGAGGGTGATGGGATCAGTGTGATGTTGATGGAGTGAGTGTTAGCGGATCAGTGTGATGGTGCTGGAGTGAGTGTGAGGGGGTTACTTGACATTGATGGAGTAAGTGTGAAGCGGTCAGTGTCGTTGTGATCATGTGAGTGTGAGGGAGTCAGACTGAAGTTGATGGAGTGAATGTGAGGGACTCAGTGTGACTGTGATGGAGTGAGTGTGAGCTCATCAGGGTGACAGTGATGGAGTGAGTGTGAGGGGATCAATGTGAAGTTGATGGAGTGAGTGTGAGAGTGGCAGGGTGACGGTGATGGAGTGGGTGTGAAGGGACCATGGTGAATATGATGGAGTGAGTGTGAGGGGATCAGGGTTGCTGTGAATGAGTGAGTGTGAGGGGATCAGTGTAATTGTGATGGAGTGAGTGTGAGGGGGTTGTTGTGAAGGTGATGGAGTGAGTGTGAGGAGGACAGAGTGAGGATGATGGAGGGAATGTGAGGGGGTCCGGGTGACGGTGATGGAGTGAGTGTGAGGGAGTCAGAATGACAGTGATGGAGGGAGTATGGGGCGGTCAGGGTGACTGTGATCGAGTGAGTGTGAGGGGGTCAGTGTGACGTTGATGGAGTGAGTGTACGGGAGTCAGGATGACGGTGATGGAGTGAGTGTGAGGGGGTCAGTGTGATTGAGAAGGAGTGAGTGTGAGATTGTCAGTTTGACTGTGATGGAGTGAGTGTGAGGGAGGCAGGGTGATGGTGATGGAGTGAGTGTGAGGGAATCAGGGTGACGGTGACCGAGTGAGTGTGAGGTATTCAGTGTGACTGTCATCACGTGAGATGAGGGGGTCAGGAAGACGGTGATGGAGTGAGTGTGAGGGGGTCATGCTGACAGTGATGGAGTGAGTGTGGGGGGTTAGGCTGACGGTGTTGGAGTGAGTGTGAGGGGGTCAAAGTGATGGAGAAGGAGTGAGTGTTTCGGAGTCAGGGTGATGGTGATGAATGAGTATGAGCGGGTCAGGGTGATGGTGATGAAGTGAGTGTGAAGGGGTCACTGTGATGCAGACGGCCTGAGTCTTAGGGGTTCAGGCTGACAATGATGGAGTGAGTGTGAGGACTTCAGGATGACAGAGATGGAATGTGTGTGGGGTGGTGCTGGCAGGGTGACAGTGATGGAGTGAGAGTAAGGAGGTCAGGGTGACAGTGATGGAGTGAGTGTGAGGGGATGAGTGTGACGATGATGGATTGAGGGTGAGGGGATCAGTGTGATGGTGTTGGAGTGCGTGTGTCGGGGTCAGGGTGATGGTGATGGAGTGAGTCTGAACGCATCAGTGTGACGGTGATGGCGTGAGTGTGAGAGTTTCAGCGTGACAGTGATAGAGTGAGTCTGAGGGGATGAGGGTGATGGTGAAGGAGTGAGTGTGAGGGGGTCAGTGTGACAGTGATGGAGTGAGTGTGAAGGGTCAGTGTGACAGTGATTGGGTGAGTGTGAGGGCCTCAGGGTGATGGTCATGGAGTGACTCTTAGAAGGTCAGGGTGACGTTGATGGAGTGAGAGTGAGGGAGTCAGTGTGATGGTGATGGAGGGCATGTGAGCGTGTCAGGTTGACAGTGATAGAGTGTGTGTGAGGGGGTAAGTGTGACTCTGATCGCGTGAGTGTCAGAGGGGTCAGGGTAACGGTGATGGAGTGAGTGTGAAGGGGTCAGGGTGATGGTGATGGAGTGAGTGTGAGGTGATCAGAGTGACGGTGATGGAGTGAGTGTGACGGGGTCATGGTGATAGTGACGGCATGATTGTGAGAGGTTAAGGGTGATTGAGATGAAGTGAGGGTGATGGGATCAGTGTGATGTTGATGGAGTGAGAGTTAGTGGATCAGTGTGATGGTGCTGGAGTGAGTGTGAGGTGATTACTCGACGTTGATGGAGTAAGTGTGAAGCGGGCAGTGTCATTGTAATCGTGTGAGTGTGAGGGAGTCAGACAGACGTTGATGGAGTGAGTGTGCGGGGGTCATGGTGACGATGACTGAGTGAGTGTGAGGGGTCAGTGTGACAGTGATGGAATGAGTGTGCGGGAGTCAGGGTGACTATGATGGAGTGAATGTGAGGGGATCAGGGTGGGGATGATGGAGGGAGTGTGAGGGGGTCAGGGTGACGGTGATGGAGTGGGTGTGAGGGGCTGAGGGTGACGGTAAAGGAGTTAGTGTGAGGGGGTCAGTGTGACGGCGATGGAGTGAGTGTGAGGTGTTCAAAGTGACGGTGATGCAGAGAGTATGGGGCGGTCAGTGTGACTGCGATGGAGTGAGTGTGACGGGGTCATGGTGATGGTAACGGGATGATTGTGTGAGGTTAAGGTGACGGTGATGAAGTGAGAGTGGGGATTCAGGGTGACATTGATGGAGTGAGTGTAGGGGGTGTCAGAGTGACAGAGATGGAGCGAGGGTGATGGTATCAGCTTGATGTTGATGGCGTGAGTGTGAGCGGATCAGTGTGATGGTGCTGGAGTGAGTGTGAGGGGTTTACTTGATGTTGATGGAGTAAATGTGAAGCTGTCAGTGTCATTGTGATCGTGTGAGTGTGAGAGGGTTAGACTGACGTTGATGGAGTGAGCGTGAGGGGCTCAGCGTGTCAGTGATGGTGTGAGTGTGAGCTTATCATGGTGACAGTGATGGAGTGAGTGTGAGGGGATCAGTGTGAATTTGATCGAGTGAGTGCGAGAGGGGCAGGTTGACGGTGATGGAGTGAGTGTGAGGGGATCATGGTGACGGTGATGGAGTGAGTGTGAGGGGAACAGGGTTGCTTTGAATGAGAGAGTGTGAGGGGATCAGGATGATTGTGATGGAGTGAATGTGAGGGGGTTGTTTTGAAGGTGATGGAGTGTGTGTGAGCAGGAAAGGGTGAGGATGATGGAGGGAATGTGAGGGGGTCCGGGTGACGGTGATGGAGTGAGTGTGAGCGGGTCAGAGTGACAGTGATGAAGGGAGTATGGGGCTGTCAGGGTGACTGTGATCGAGTGAGTGTGACGGGGTCATGGTGATGGTGACGGGATGATTGTGAGAGTTTAAGGGTGACTGTGATGGAGTGAGAGTGAGGGTTCAGGGTGACATTGATGGAATGAGTGTGCAGGGTGTCAGAGTTACAGATATGGAGTGAGGGTGATGTGATCAGTGTGATGTTGATGGCGTGAGTGTGAGTGGATCAGTGTGATGGTGCTGGAGAGAATGTGAGGTGATTACTTGACGTTGATGGAGTAAGTGTGAAGCGGTCAGAGTCATTGTGATCGTGTGAGTGTGAGGGGGTCAGACTGACGGTGATGGAGTGAGAGTGAGGTGCTCAGCGTGTCAGTGATGGTGTGAGTGTCAGCTTATCATGGTGACAGTGATGGAGTGAGTGTGAGGGGATCAGTGTGAAGTTGATCGAGTGAGTGCGAGAGGGGCAGGAGGATGGCGATGTCGTGAGTGTGAGGGGGTCATGGTGACGGTGATGGAGTGAGTGCGAGAGGTCAGTGTGACAGCGATGGAGTGAGTGTGAGGGTGTCAGGGTGACAGTGAAGGAGGGAGTGTGAGTGGTGAGGGTGATGGTGATGGAGATAATGTGAGTGTCTCAGGATGACAGTGATAGAGTGATATGTGAGGGGGTCAGGATGACAGTGATGGAGTGAGTGTGATGGGGTCATGAAGATTGTGATGGAGCGAGTGTGAGGGGATCAGTGTGACGGAGATGTAGTCAGTCTGAGGGGGTCAGGGTGTTGGTGATGGAGTGAGTGAGGGGTTCAGGATGACTGTCATGGAGTGAGTGAGGGGGTCTGCTTGATGGTGATGGAGTGAGTGTGAGGGGTCAGGTTGACTGTGATGGAGTGAGTATGAGGGGTCAGTGTACGGGGATGGTGTGAGTATGAGGGGTCAGTGTGACGGTGATGGAGTGAGTGAAGGGGTCAGGATGACGGTGATGGAGTGAGTGTGCGGGGATCTTGAGGGAGTGAATCTCTGGCTATTGAGGGACTGCAGCGTAGGTTCATGAGGTCAATTCCTAGAATGGCGGAATTACCTTACACTGAAAGATTGGAGCGACTCGGCTTGTATACCCATGAGCTTAGAAGACTGAGAGGGGATATGATTGAGACATATAAGGGTATTAAATGATTGCACACTCTGGAGGCAGGAAACATGTTTCTGCTGATGGGTGAGTCATGAACCAGAGGTCACAGCTTAAAAATACGGGGTACACCATTTAGCACAGAGATGAGGAGAAACCTCTTCACCAAGAGAGTGGTGGCTATGTGGAATTCTCTGCCCCAGAGGGCAGTGAAGGCCCAGTCTCTGGATTCATTTAAGAAAGGGTTGGATAAAGCTCTCAAGGATAGTGGAATCAACGGATAGGGAGATAAAGCAGGAAGAGGTTACTGATTAATGATGATCAGCCATGACCATATTGAATGGTGGTGCAGGCTCGAAGGGCAGAATGGCCTATTCCTGCACCTACTGTCTATTGTCTATTATCAGAGTGACGGTGATGGAGTGAGTGTGAGGGGGTCAGGGTGACGATGATGTAGTGAGTATGAGGGGGTCAAGGTGACGGCGATGGAGTGAGTGTGAGGGGGTCAGGGTGACGGTGACGGAGTGAGTGTGAGGGGGTCAGGGTGACGGTGATGGAGTGAGTGTGAGGGGGTCAGGGTGACGATGATGGAGTGAGTGTGAGGAGGTCAGGGTGTCAGTGATGGAGTGAGTGTGAGGGGGTCAGGGTGACGATGATGGAGTGAGGGTGAGGGGGTCAGGGTGATGGCGATGGAGTGAGTGTGAGGGGGTCAGGGTGACGGTGATGGAGTGACTGTGAGGGGGGTCAGGATGACGGTGATGGAGTGAGTGTGGGGGGTCAGGCTGATGGTGATGGAGTGAGTGTGAGGTGGTCAAAGTGATGGAGAAGGAGTGAATGTTTGAGAGTCAGGGTGACAGTGATGAATGCTTATGAGCGGGTCAGGGTGTTGGTGATGAAATGAGTGTGAGGGGTTCAGGCTGACGATGACGGAGTGAGTGTGAGGACGTCAGGGTGATGGTGATGGAGTGAGTGTGAGGGAGTCACTGTGATGGAGATTGAGCGAGTGTGAGAGTGTCAGGGTGACGGTAATGGAGTGAGTTTCGGGGGTCATGATTACGGTGATGGAGTGAGTGTGAGGAGGTCAGTGTGACGGTGATGGAGTGAGTGTGAGGGGGTCAGTGTGACGGTGATGGAGTGAGTATGAGTGGGTCTGGGTGACAGTGATGGAGTGAGTGTGAGCGGATGAGACTGACGTTGATGGAGTGACTGTGAGGGGATCAGTATGATGGTGAAGGAGCGAGTGTGAGGGGGTCAGGGAGACAGTGATGGAATGTGGGGTTCAGGATGACGGAGATGGAGTGAGTGTGATTGAGTCAGGGTGAGTGTAATGGAGTGAGTGTGAGGTGGCCAGGGTGACGTTGATGGAGTGACTGTGAGGGGATCAGTGTGACAGAGATTGTGCGAGTGTGAGGGTGTCAGGGTGACAGTGATGGACTGAGTGTGAGGGGGTCAGGGTGACTGTGATGGAGTGAGTGTGAGGAGGTCAGTGTGACAGTGATGGAGTGAGTGTGAGGGGATAAGTGTGATGATGATGGAGTGAGTGTGGGATTGTCAGTGTGATGGTGATTGAGTGAGTGTGAGGGTGTCAGAGTGACGGTGATGGAGTAAGGGTGAGGCGATCAGAGTGACAGCGATGGACTGAGTGTGAGGGGGTCAGGGTGACTGTGATGGAGTGAGTGTGAGGAGATCAGGGTGACACTGACAGAGTGAATGTGAGGGAGTCAGGGTGATGGTGATCGAGTGAGTGTGAGGGGGTCATGGTGACGGTGATCGAGCGAGTGTGAGGTTGTCTGTGTGATTGTGAATGAGTGAGTGTGAGTGGGCCAGGGTGATGTTGATGGATTGAGTGTGAGGGGTTCTGGGTGACACAGATGGAGTGACTGTGAGGAGGTCAGGGTGACACTGATGTAGTGAATATGAGAGAGTCAGGCTGATGGTGATGGAGTGAATGTGATGGGTTCATGGTGACTTTGATGGAGTGAGTGTGTGGGGGTCAGGGTGATGGTGCTGGAGTGAGTGTGAGGGAGACATGGTGACGGTGATGGAGTTAGTGTGAGGGGGTCAGGGTGACCGTGATGGAGTGAGTGAGAAGTGATCAGGTTGACACTGATGGAGTGAGTGTGAGATGCTCAGGGTGATACTGATGGAGTGAGTGTGAGGAGATCAGGTTGACACTGACAGAGTGAATGTGAGGGAGTCAGGGTGATGGTGATTGAGTGAGTGTGAGGGTGTCAGAGTGACGGTGATGGAGTGAGGGTGAGGCGATCAGAGTGACAGCGATGGACTGAGTGTGAGGGGGTCAGGGTGACTGTGATGGAGTGAGTGTGAGGAGATCAGGGTGACACTGACAGAGTGAATGTGAGGGAGTCAGGGTGATGGTGATCGAGTGAGTGTGAGGGGGTCATGGTGACGGTGATCGAGCGAGTGTGAGGATGTGTGTGTGACGGTGAATGAGTGAGTGTGAAGGGGCCAGGGTGATGGTGATGGGTTGAGTGTGAGGGGTTGTGGGTGATACTGATGGAGTGACTGTGAGGAGCTCAGGGTGACACTGATGTAGTGAATATGAGAGAGTCAGGGTGATGGTGATGGAGTGAGTGTGAGGGGTTCATGGTGATGGTGATGGAGTGAATGTGAGGGGGTCATGGTGATGGTGATGGAGTGAGTGTGAGGCGTCTGTGTGACGGTGATGGAGTGAGTGTGAGGGGTTCAGTGTGACTGCAATCGCGTGAGTGTGAGGGAGTTAGGGAGGCGTTGATTGAGTGAGTGTGAGGGGGTCACGGTGACGGTGATGGTGTGAGTGTGAGGGGATCAAAATGACGGAGATGGAGTGAGTGTATTGGGGCCAGGGTGACGGTGATGGAGTGAGTGTGGGGGGTCAGGCTGACAGTGATGGAGTGAGTGTGAGGGGGTCAAAGAGATGGATAAGGAGTGCGTGTTTCGGAGTCAGGGTGGCAATGATGAATGAGTATGAGCGGGTCAGTGTGATGGTGATGAAGTGAGTGTGAGGGTTACAGTGTGACGCAGATGGTGTGAGTGTGAGGGGGTCAGGCTGACGATGATGGAGTGAGTGTGAGGACGTCAGGGTGACAATGATGGAGCGAGTGTGAGGGGGTCAGTGTGACGGAGATGGAGTGAGTGTGAGGGGGTCAGTGTGACGCTGATGGAGTGAGGGTGAGGGGATCAGTGTGACGGTGATGGAGTGAGTGTGAGGTGGTCAGTGTGACCGTGATGGAGTGAGTGAGAAGTGGTCAGGGTGACACTGATGGAGTGAGTTTGAGGGAATCAGGGTGATGGAGATGGAGTGAATGTGAGGGTGTCAGGGTGACTGTGATGGAGTGAGTGTGAGAGGATCAATGTGATGGTGATGGAGTCAGTGTGGGATTGTCAGTGTGATGGTGATGGAGTGAGTGTGAGTGTTTCAGTGTGATGCTGATGTTGTGAGTGTGAGAGGGTCAGGGGACAATGACGGAGTGAATGTGAGGGAGTCAGTGTGATAGAGATGGACTGAGTGTGAGGATGTCAGGGTGACGGTGATGGAGTGAATGTGAGGGGATCAGTGTGATGCTGATGGAGTGAGTGTGGGATTGTGTGACGGGGTCAGGGTGACGGTGTATGAGTCAGTGTGAGGAGGTCAGGGTGATGGTGATGGAGTGAGTTTGAGGGGATCAGTGTATTGGTGATGGAGTGAGTGTGGGAATGTCAGTGTGATGGTGATGGAGTGAGGGTGAGGGGATCAGTGTGACAGTGACGGAGTGAGTGTGAGGGGGTCAGTGTGACCGTGATGGAGTGAGTGAGAAGTCATCAGGCTGAAGATGATGGAGTGAGTGTGAGGACGTCAGGGTGACGATGATGGAGTGAGTGTGAGGGGATGAGTGTGACGGCGCTGGAGTGAGTGTGAGGGGGACAGGGTGATTGTGATGGAGTGAGTGAGGGGGGTCAGGGTGATGGTCAATGAATGAGTGTGAGGTGGTTAGGGTGACACTGATGGAATGAGTGTGAGGTGATCCCGGTGACACTGATAGATTGAGTGTGAGGGAGTCAGGGTGATGGAGATGGAGTGAGTGTGAAGGGGTCACAGTGACGGTGATCGAGCGAGTGTGAGGGTGTCTGGGTGACGGTGAAGGAGTGAGTGTGTAGGGCGCAGCGTGATGGTGATGGACTGAGTGTGAGGGGGTCAGGGTGACGGTGATGGAGTGAGAGTGAGGGAATCAGTGTGATGGTGATGGAGTGAGTGTGAGGCGATAAATGTGATGGTGATGGAGTGAGTGTGAGGTGGTCAGGGTGACAGTGATGGATGATTGTGTGGGGGTCAATGTAACGGTGATGGAGTGAGTGTGAGGGGATCATTGTGATGGTGATGGAGTGAGTTTGACGGGGTCAAGGTGACTTTGATGGAGTGAGTGTGAGGGGGACAGGGTGACTGTGATGGAGTGAGTGTGGAGGATCAATGTGATGGTGATGGAATGAGTGTGAGATGGTCAAGGTGACGGTGAAGAAGTGAGTGTGATGGGGTTAGGGTGACTGTGCTAGAGTGACTGTGAGGGTATCAGTGTGACGATGATGGAGTGAGTGTGAGGTGGTCAGAGTGACGGTCATGGAGAGAGTGTGAGGGAATCAATGTGACGGTAATGGAGTCAGAGTGATGGTGATGGTATGAGTATGAGGGCTCAGTGTGACGGCGATGGAGTGAGATTGAGGGTGTCAGGGTGACGGTGATGGAATGATTGTGAGTGGGTTAGTGTGACGGTGATGGAGTGAGTGTCGGGGACCAGTGTGATGGTGATGGAGTGAGTGTGAGGGGGTCAGGGTGATGTTGATGGGATGAGTGTGAGGGCGCCAGGGTGACAGTGTTGGAGTGAGTGTGAGGGGTCAGGGTGACGGTGATGGAGTGAGTGTGAGGGGGTTAGAGTGAGGAAGGTTTAGTGAGTGTGAGTGGGTCAGAGTGACAGTGATGGAGTGAGTGTGAGGGGATCAGTGTGACGGTGAAGGAGTGAGTGTGGGATGGTTAGTGTGACGGTGATGATGTGAGTGCGAGTGTGTCGGTGTGACAGTGATGGAGTGGGTGTGCCGGGGGTCACTGTGACGATGATGGAGCGAGTGTGAGGTAATCAATGTGACGGTGATGTCGTGAGTGTGAGGACATCGTAAGCCATCAAATACCATCAAATCCCCTCTTATCCTTCTTGCCAATAAGAACAGGTTCAATCTCTCAACCTTTCCTCATAAGACCGTCACTCGAGGCAGGAAGCATCCTGATAAGCCTCCTCTGCACCTTTTCCAACGCTTCCAAATCCTTCCAAAATATGGGCACCAGATCTGCACACAATATTCCAAATATGGCTGTACCAGCGTTTTGTGTAGTTGCAGCCTGATATTGCAACTCCGGAACTCAATCCCTCTACAAATGAAACCTAACACACCATAGGCCGCCTTAACAGTATTTTCCAACTGGGAGGCAACTTTCAGGCATCTACGTACATGGACTCCGAAATTCCTCTGCTCATCCCACTACCAAGAATCCTTCCATTGACCCAGTACTGTTCCTTTCTGTAATTCTTCCTAAAGTGCATCACCATACATTTAGCTGCATTGAACTCCATTTGCCCCCTCTCAGCCCAATTCTGCAGTTTATCCAAGTCTCCCTGCAACCCGTAACATTCTTCCACACTGTCCACTACACCACCAACTTTAGAGTCGTCTGCAAATTTACTAATCCATCCACCTATGCCAGCGTCTAAGTCATTTAGAAAACTGACAAACTGCAGTGGTTGCAAAACAGATCCTTGTGGCACACCACTAGTATCCGGACTCCAGGCTGGATATTTTCCATCAACCACCACTTGCTGCCTTCCTTCAGAAAGCCAGTTTCTAATCCAACCTCCTAAATCACACTCAATTCCATGTCTCTGCATTTTCTCTAACAGCCTATCATGTGGAACCTTATCAAAGGCTTTAGTGAAGTCTATGTATACCACGTCAACTGTCCTACCCTCATATACATGCTTGGTCACATCTCAAAAAATTCAATGAAGTTTGTGAGACACTACCTGGCCTTGATGAAACCATGTTGACTATCTGATATGAAATTGGTGTTTGCTAGATGATTATAAGTCTCATCTCTCATAATCCTTTCCAAAGCATTTCCTACAACAGAGGAAAGGTTCACTGGTCTACAATTGCCTGTGTTATCTCTACTGCCCTTCTTGATCAAGGGCACAACATTTGCAATCCTCCAGTCCTCTGGTCCCAAACCTGTCGACAATGACGACTCAAATATCAAAGCCAAAGTCTCTGCTATCTCCTCCCTAGCTTCCCAGAGAATCCTTGGATAAATCCCATTCGGCCCAGGGGACTTGTCTACTTGCCTCAATCCTTACAGTCAATGTTCTGACGAATGAAGGCAAGCATGCCAAATGACGTTTTCACCACCCTTTCTGCCTGAAACTCCACTTTCAAGGAACTATATACCTGCATCCCGAGATGTTTTTTTTTCTCAACAACACTCCCCAGGGTCCAACCATTAACTGTATAAGATTGTGACGAGATGGAGAACTTTCAAAACGAGATGTGATTGAAAACTTTAAAAATGAAAGTACTGAAACTGCTGCAGGGAGAGATATTATCACTTGTGTGGCTGACCTGAACAGGAAGTTAACATTAATGAATCAAATCAGAAATTCAAAACAAAACATTCTCCCCTGACAAAGGTAACAACATGGAACAACATGACGTCTAGTACCAGGAATGCTTAAGTTGAATATCATGAATATGTTTAAGGGGAAATTGGACAAGTACCTCAGGGAGAAACATACAGAACGATGCACTGATGGGATGAGACAAAGTGGGAGTATACTCCTTTGGAGACTAAATATCAGCACTTTCCTGTTGGATCAAAAGGCACTTTTTTTTCTGTAGTAAAGTCTCTGTCAATGTCCTGTTCTCCTTAAGTAAAGAACGATTTAGTCACCCACTATTTGGGAAAAAAGGGTGCCCACTCGGGTATAAGAGAGAAATACAAGAGGGATCCCTTCATAAGGTTGTACAACGAACATCCATTACTGAAGGTAACTCTGCAGAGAGCGCAGTTTAATTTTTGGCTACTTAGTAGCAGTGGAGTGCATGATTTTATCTGCTCTTTGCTTTAACTTGAGCTGGCAACATCAAGATCTTTACTGAGTTCAGCTTGGGCCTTCTAAATAAATCCATCTTCGGACTGAAAGCAACATGGTGAGAAGATTCAGTTTGTGAGAAGATTTGTAGTTCGGGTTCTCGTTGTTGTGGTTCTGTTCGCCGAGCTGGGAATTTGTGTTGCAGACGTTTCTTCCCCTGTCTAGGTGACATCCTCAGTGCTTAAAAGCCTCCCGTGAAGCGCTTCTGAGATATTTCCTCCGGCATTTATAGTATATTGCATCTGCTGCTTCCGGTTGTCAGGTCCAGCTGTCTGCTGCAGTGGCCGGTATATTGGGTCCAGGTCGATTTCCTGGTTGATTGAATCTGTGGATGAGTTCCATGCCTCTAGGAATTCCCTGGTTGTTCTCTGTTTGGCTTCGCCTACAATAGTAGCGTTGTCCCAGTCGAACTCATGTTGCTTGTCATCTGTTTGTGTGGCTACCACGGATAGCTGGTCGTGTCGTATTGTGGCTAGTTGGTGTTCATAGATGCGGATCGTTAGCTGTCTTCCTGTTTGTCCTATGTAGTGTTTTGTGCAGTCCTTGCATGGTATTTTGTCCACTACATTGGTTTGCTCATGTTGGGTATCGGGTCCTTCGTTCTGGTGAGTTGTTGTCTGAGAGCGGCTGTTGGTTTGTGTGCTGTTATGAGTCCTAGTGGTCGCAGTAGTCTGTCTGTCAGTTCAGAAATGTTCTTGATATACAGTAGTGTGGCTAGTCCTTTGGGTTGTGGCACGTCCTCGTTCCGTTGTCTTTCCCTTGTGCATCTCCTGATGAAATTGCGGGGGTATCCGTTTTTGGCGAATACATTTTGGTGTTCTTCTTCCTCTTTTTGCAGTTCGGGTATTTTGCAGTGTGTTGTGGCCCTTTTGAACAGTGTCTTGATGTAACTTCTTTTGTGTGTGTTGGGGTGGTTGCTTTCGTGGTTTCGGACTTGGTCTCTGTGTGTGTGGCTTTACTGTATACCTTTGTGCTGAATTTTCCATTCGGTGTTCTCTGTACCATCACGGAGAGGAATGGGAGTTGGTTGTCCTTTTCTTTCTCTCTCATGAATCGGATTCCTGTGAGTGTGGCTTTGATGACCCGGTGTGTGTTCTCTATTTCTGTGATTTTAATGATTACAAAGGTGTCATCCACATATCTGACCCAGAGATTGGGTTGAATTTGCGGTAAGACTGTTTGTTCCATTCTTTGCATTACCGCTTCTGCTATGAGTCCAGAGATGGGTGAGCCCATGGGTGTGCCGTTGATTTGTTCATATTTGATTGTTGAATGTGAAGTGTGTTGTGAGGCAAAGGTCCAGTAGTTTGAGTATGCAGTCTTTGTTGATAGTTTCACCGTCTTGTTGTCTGTTCTGTATGTCCAACATGTTAGCTATTTTTTCTCTGGCTAGGGATTGATCAATAGAGGTGAACAGTGCTGTTACATCGAATGAGGCCGTTACATCGAATGAGACCGTTACATCGAATTGTGTCTGCAACACAAATTCCCAGCTCGGCGAATCGAACCACAACAATGGTGAGAAGTTGAAATAAAGCTTTGCGATGTAAAGAAGTACGCATACCACTACATTGCTAACTGCAAATAGCAAACCACAAATACTTTTCTGATTGAGCAATGTGTAAAATTTGTTAACCATAAAATTAAGAAAGATTAACAGGTATTATAAAATGCACAGTAGGTTGAATGTCATCAAAAACAAGTTTATTAATTCCAGATTTTCCTCTCAAACCCTTGTACACACCATTCAACATGACCACAATCCATAAATGCAGCATTTAACAAGAAAAAAGCTCCAAAGAGTTTTATTAAAGAATAGTGAGATATTGGTCAGGAAGAAGAAAGTATACGATCAGAAATATACAAGACCCCAAAGTAGGAACAGAGGAAGCTATGAAGAGGAATTTGAGGACAAATGAACGTTAGGCAAAATATATTAACTCTTATTCATGGCAGGAGAAAAAAGAAATAAACCGAAAAAGGAAACCTGCTCGATCACTTTTCCTTAAGTTGTGAAGAACAAAAATTCATAGACCCCAACGGTTTTTAATTAAAGGAGATGGATGTTTTTTTTGCTTTTGGGAAAGCAGTATGGAAACATGTAAAATATTCTGAACTGCAATCTCTTCAAGGTCGCATGTTCCAAATATCCCCAGCTGAAATCTGCAGCGTCGTGGTGGGTTCAATTTCACCTCTATTTGTGTGATGAGTCTGGCCTCCTGTGCTTTCAATCGCTTCTTTTGACATTTCTTCTGTTCTTTCTTCAGCTTGCACACAATGGACTTATGCTTTTGAAGTTCGTCCCTCAGTGCACGGATACTGATCTCAATATCACTCTGGACTGTCGTAGTTTCTGTAGAAGATCCACCCAATGGATGTAACAGGTCTCATTAACAACTAAATCAATTTGGACAATAACATTAGCGGATAAGAGATATATGCAAACTTGCACAACACTTGGTCACATTTCTTACAACCTGTTCAACAACTTTAATCAAACCTGCGATGCCACTGACAAAACTCTCGCGCAATTAACATGCAGCCACGGTGTCGCCATACACATCAACGAATCAGACCTGCAGTATCACCATACACACCAGCCGATCAACACAGCAGAACTATCTGGGCAGTCAGCATCGGTAAGTGTGGTACAATTACAGTCAGAACCATATTGAGGGAAAAAGCCGAAATGAGAATCTAGAGACTAAAAGCTTGCAAAAGATATGTATTTGAAAAGGACAGGAGGGAATGGGATTTGCAAAGGAATTCTGCAAAGAGGCTACTATACATGACCATGATTTAGGTTAACTCTCGAAGGGATGCACCAGTCAGAGAACTTCAAACCACAAGAGGTTAGAGGACGATGTTAGACCAAAAGTCATAAAGTAAGGCAGGGATTCATCATGAAAGACTTTCAAAAATGTGACAATTAGATTGGAGAAGTTAGAGGTTTAGGAGGCAAAAGTCATTAAGTCCAGGCCGATTATTTTCACAATAAGAGCTTTTACCAGAATACAGGCAGCAGATGTTTGGAAGTGCTCACGTTTATGGAGTATAAGGAAAAGCATCTGACCAGAAGAGGATGGAATTATGAAGTCTGCTGGTGAGAGTGATGGATGATGGGGCAGGATACATGTACCTTTACAGAGACATATTTGTGGTCAGTAAATGCTGGTTTCACTCGAGGCTGGAATATGCTGCAGAGATATAAAGGGTTTGGACCAGCTGAGGATAGCAAATGGGAGTGTGGAGTGGCAAAGGGATAAAGCCGGGGAGTCAGAAATAATTTGTGTTGAATTTTCTTTGTTGAATACTTCCATTGTGTTCATTTTTTTCCTGAGAAGCTGGTCCGATTCTTTCTCCAATTTAGACAGATGCAACATGACCGAAGTTACAGACCAATGAAATCAAACTTGCATCAGTGTTAACCTCTTACTGTTTGAACTCGAGAGCTTCCAAAGGAAACTGACATAACTAGATGTTAACAGCCAATCTAGCACACGTATGTTGACTTACTCTGGGCTGTCGGCCTCAATGTTGGTGACAATACATTGATAAGCAAAACGAGAGGGGAAACCTTCTGTGACAGAACTCATTTCATCATCCCAATACAAATTCAATAAAATTTTTAAAAATCTGGAATTAAGAGTCTAATGAAAACCATGAATCCATTCTCGATTGTCAGGAAAAAAAAAACTTCTGGTTCACAAATGTTCTTCAGGGAAGGAAATTGTCATCCTGACCTGGTCTGATCTCCATGTGACTCCAGACCCACAGCAATGTTTTTCACTAATACTTAACTTCCCTGTGGACAATTATGGATGGGCAATAAATACTGCCCACCCAGCGATGCCCACATCCCACAACTAAATTATAACAAAACACCCTTACTGAATCCTACAGCAAGCCCAAATCAGATGCTATTCTCACTTTCACACAAAACAAAAGGCTCGAGAATCACCATTCCTCAGTGTTGTGTTATACCCCCAGCTATGATACATTTTACAAATAAATGCACATTGTATTTGAATTTCGAAGCACACCAAATGACTTGAAGAAACGTCTGTAAATCTTGGTCATGTTTGAAATGTCCTTCCTGACTGTGTCGCAGAAACAGGCTGATCAGACCAGCTGCAGATGCTTGGTGGGATTTTAGAATAGGTCTGCCATGCGCACAGACTCTGGAGCTGATTAACTGGCCATCTGGCTTTGATGTACACACAGGCACTTTTGAGGAAGGAGGCTGAAAAACCAGAGAAGAAAGTAAACATTAATTCCAGTCTGACATAATTTTCCAAGTTTATGAAAAAGGAAGAACAGAGGATAAAAGGGAGATTGATTTTAATCGTCCCCCTGTGTGTCATGGTGGCTCAGTGGTTAGCACTGTTACCTCACAGCCCTACCTATCTGTGTTCGGTTCCTCTCTTGAGCAATTGTGTGTGAAGTTCGCACGTTTCCCCTTAATCCACGTGTGTTTCCTCCCACAGTCCAAAGATGTGCGGTTAGGTGGATTAGTGACACCACCACGAGGCCAGAATTATTGGAGATGGGGGCGGGGTTTGAACAATCTCACTTCCTATGTTCTTGAATTCTATTCTCTCCAGAATAAAAAGCACTGCTTTTGAGGTAAAGCTTTTATTGCCCTATGAACCTGCTCTTACAAAGCACCAGGCCTCTTCCCACTCAAATTACAATCGCTGCTGGTACTTCTAATCTAAAATTTAAACCAAGACACTGTCATGCACATAAGACTATGAAAGGATTGGACACTCTGGAGGAAGGAAGCATGTTTCTGATGTTGGGTGAGTGCCGAACCAGAGGACCCAGCTTAAAAATACGGGATAGACCATTTAGGACAGAGATGAGGAGAAGCTGCTTCACCCAGAGAGTCGTGGCTGTATGGAATGCTCTGCCCCAGACGGCAGTGGAGGCCCAGTCTCCATTTAAGAAAGAGTTGTATAAAGCTCTCAAGGATAGTGAAATAAAGGGTTATGGAGATAAGGCAGGGACAGGATACTGATTAAGGATGATCAGCCATGATCATATTGAATGGTGGTGGAGGCTCTAAGGGCAGAATGGCATACTCCTGCACGTGTTGTCTATTGTCACACACGCACCCGCCAACACAATTCAACCTGCAATACCATTTGGAGGAGTGTGGGATGTCATTCTGGATGTGGATTAGCATTGGGAAGCTCAGAAATAAGGAACACACGACTGTGCTGAGTGTGGGGCAGTGGGATTCACTGCACAAGGAAGCTGAGGAAGAAACCTCAGCCACGTAGCATGAAAATAACCCTTTGAGCTGGCAGGTCAGTCACGAGAAATGAAAACTCGATCCCTGGGAAAAGAGGGTGGAGCCTCTTCACGTTCAATAACCAATTGAATACGGTCTGTGTGAACACAGTCTCTGGAATCTGGAAGCGGGAATCATTGCTGAGGGTATGAAGGACGCAGAGGCAGAAATGTACTGAACAATTTCAGATATTCCTCTTAAACCACAAGACATGGGAGCAGAAATTAGGCCATTCAGCCCATCTGATAGTGTGGCACTCACTCAGTACTGACTCTCTTACAATGCAGGTATATCTAGACTGATGCGCTGACAGTGCAGCGCTCACTCAGTACTGACCCTTTGACAGTGTGGCACTCCCTCAGTACTGACCATCCGACAATTCAGAGCTCCCTCAGTATTGACTTTTTGACAGTACAGCACTGCCCCTATATTGATTCTCTGACATTGCGGCAATCCTTCATTACTGACCCCCTGACAATGCAGCACTCCCTCTGTACTGTCACTCTAACAGTGCAGCATTCCCTCAGTACTGACCCCCTGACAGTGCAGCATAACCCTCGGTACTGACATTCTGTTAGTGCAGCACTCCCCCAGTACTGACCATCTGACAGTGCAGTGCTCCCTCAGTTCTGACCCACTGACAGTGCAGCACTCCCTCAGTACTGACCATCTGACAGTGCAGTCCTCCGTCAGTACTGACCCTCTGACAGTGCAGCTCTCTCTCTGTACTGACCCTCTGAAATAGCACTGACTCAGAACTGACACTCGCACTGTGTAGCGCTCCCTCAGTACTGACCTTTTGAGAGTGCGTGCTCCCTCAGTGCTGACCTTCTGACAGTGCAGCATTCCTCAGAGGTGGCTCTCTCTTAATATAGGAGTCCCTCAATACTGACTGTCCGACAGTGCGGTGTTCCCTCAGTACTGATCCTCTGGCAGTGTAGCAGTCCCTCAGTGCAGCACACCCTCTGACAGTGCAGCACACCCTGAGTATTGACCACCTCACAGTGCACCGCTCCCTCTATACTGACGCTCTGACGGTGCAGCACTCACTCAGTATTGACCATCTGACAGTGCAGCACTCCCTTGGTCCTGCATCCTTGACAGTGCAACGATCACTCTGTACTGACCCCCCCCCAACAGTGCAGCATTCCCCCAGCTCTGATTCTTTCACACTGCAGCACTCCCTCAGAAGTGAGCTTCTAACGCCACAGCACTCCCTCAGTACTGACCCTCTGACAGTGCAGCACTCCCGCAGTACTGACCCTCTGACAGTGCAGCGCTCCCGCCGTGACTGACCCTCTGACAGTTTCGAAATCCCTGAGGACTGAGTCTCTGAAGGTGCGACACTCCCTCAGTAATGACCTCTGACAGTACTGATGCCCCAACAGTGCAGTTTCCTTCTGCACTGACCGAACCAATAGGGCAGCGCTCCCTCAGTACTTACCCTCCGATAGCATGGCACTTCTCTGACCCTCTGACAGGGCTGCATTCCCTCGGGACTGTCCCACCGACAACGGACCACTCCCTTCATACGGACCATCTGATACTGCAGCATTCCCTCAGTACTGACCGTCCGACAGAGCAGAAATCCCCCGGTGCTGACCCTCTGACAGTGCAGCTCTCTCTCTGTACTGACCCTCTGAAATAGCACTGACTCAGAACTGACACTCGCAATGTGTAGCGCTCCCTCAGTACTGACCTTTTGAGAGTGCGTGCTCCCTCAGTGCTGACCTTCTGACAGTGCAGCATTCCTCAGAGGTGGCTCTCTCTTAATATAGGAGTCCCTCAATACTGACTGTCCGACAGTGCGGTGTTCCCTCAGTACTGATCCTCTGGCAGTGTAGCAGTCCCTCAGTGCAGCACACCCTCTGACAGTGCAGCACACCCTGAGTATTGACCACCTCACAGTGCACCGCTCCCTCTATACTGACGCTCTGACGGTGCAGCACTCACTCAGTATTGACCATCTGACAGTGCAGCACTCCCTTGGTCCTGCATCCTTGACAGTGCAACGATCACTCTGTACTGACCCACCCCCAACAGTGCAGCATTCCCCCAGCTCTGTTTCTTTCACACTGCAGCACTCCCTCAGAAGTGAGCTTCTAACGCCACAGCACTCCCTCAGTACTGACCCTCTGACAGTGCAGCACTCCCGCAGTACTGACCCTCTGACAGTGCAGCGCTCCCGCCGTGACTGACCCTCTGACAGTTTCGAAATCCCTGAGGACTGAGTCTCTGAAGGTGCGACACTCCCTCAGTAATGACCTCTGACAGTACTGATGCCCCAACAGTGCAGTTTCCTTCTGCACTGACCGACCCAACAGGGCAGCGCTCCCTCAGTACTTACCCTCCGATAGCATGGCACTTCTCTGACCCTCTGACAGGGCTGCATTCCCTCGGGACTGTCCCACCGACAACGGACCACTCCCTTCATACGGACCATCTGATACTGCAGCATTCCCTCAGTACTGACCGTCCGACAGAGCAGAAATCCCCCGGTGCTGATCCTCTGACAGTGTAGCACTGTCTCGATTCTGAACCTCTGATAGTGCAGCAATGCCTCAGTATTGACCCTCTGGCAGGGTAGTGTTCGCTCAGTACTGACCCTCTGATGGTGCAGTGCTCTCTCCGTACAGATCATTTGACAGTGCCCATTCCCTCTGGACTGAACATTTGACAGTGCACTGCCCCCTCAGTGCTGACCCTTTGAGAGAGTAGCACTACTCAGTACTGGCCCTCTGGCAATGCAGCAAGCCCTCAGTACTGACCCTCTGACCCACAGCGCGGTTCTCTTTCAGTACTAACCCCTTAACAGCGTGGTGTACCCTCAGGAATGACTGTGACATACAGCGCGGTGCTCCCTCAGTACTGGCTGTCAGACACACTGCGCAGCACTCCCAAAGTACTAACCCTCTCACAGTGCGGCACTCTGACAGCATGCTGATACCTTAGTAATGACCCTCAGAGAATGAGCACTTCCTCACTACTGACCCTCTCATAGCACAGCACGCATGTATTAAAGACCCTCAGATATTGCAGCTGCCCCTCAGTACAGATCGTCTGACAGTGCAGCATTCCCTCAGTACTGACCGTCTGACAGTGCAGCATCCCTCCGTACGGAACCTCTCACAGTGCAGCACTCCACCCGTACTGACCCTCTGACAGTGCAGCACTCCCTAGGTACTGGCCCTCTGACAGTGCGACACTCCCTCAGTACTGATCCATGACACTGCAGCACACCCTCCATACTGACACTCTGGCAATGAGGCAGTCCCCAGTACTGATCCTCGAATGGGGCAGTGCTCTCTTAGTGCTGATCAACTGATAGTGTGGCTTGCCCTGTGGACTGGCCCTCTGACAGTGCAGCACTCCCTCAGTACTGACCCTCTGGCAGTGCAGCACTCTCTCTGTACTGACCCTCTGAAATAGTTCTCACTCATAACTGACACTCTCACTGTGTAGCACTCCCTCAGTATTGATATTTTGATAGTGCATGCTCCCTCAGTGCTGACACTGACAGTGTAGTGCTCACTCATATCTGACCCTCTGATGGCGCAGTGCTCTCTGAGTATAGACCCTTGACAGTATGGCATTACCTTTGGTCTGAACCTCTGATAGTGTGGTGCTCCCTCAGTACTGACCTTGGACAATGTAGTACTCCTCAGAGATGGTCCCTCACTACTGACTGTCCGACAGTGCGGTGATCCCTCAGTACTGACCCTCTGGCAATGTAGCAGTCTCTCAGTACTGACCCTCTGACAGTGCAGCACTCCCTCAGTACTAACCCTCTGGGTGTGCACTCCCTCAGTGCTGACCCACTGACAGTGTGGTGCTCCCTCAGTACTGACCAATTGACAGTGTAGTACTCCTCAGAGATGGTCCTCTCGTTATGCCGCAGTCCCTCAGTACTGACCCTCTGACAGTGCGGCACTCCCTCAGTACTGACGCTCACACAATGCAGTACTCCCTTCATACTGACCCTCTGACAGTGTGGCAGTGCCCCCATACCGACCGTGTGACAGTGTGGTAACCCGCAGTACTGACCTTCCAACAGTGCGGCACACCCTCAGTACTGACCCTCTGACAGTGCAGCTCTTTGACAGTGCAGCGCTTCTTTAGTTCCGACATTCTTACAGTGTAGCACTCCTTCACTACTAACCCTCTGAGAATACAGCACTCCCTCAGTACTGATTCTCTGACAGTGCAGCACTCTCTCAGTACTGAGGCTCTGACAGTGCAACGCTCCCTCAGTGTTGACCCTCCGACTGTGCAGCACTCCCTAAGTACCGACCCTCTTTTTCCTATTTCGTAGAGTCTTGTGAAAATTTGGAGACATAAGGTTTGCAGATTCTGAGGAAGCATAAGAGAGACACACACTCTAAGCCTGTTTAAACTCTCTGCAATAGTCTATTCAGAGGCAAAGAGTCACAGAGATGCACAGCTTGAAAACAGACCGTCCTGTCCCACTCGACCATACGAACCAGATATTCTCATCTCATTTCATTCCATTTGGTAGCAGTTGGCTGATATCCATCTAAACCCTTCCTATTCACATACTCATCCTGATACCTCTTAAATGTCGCAAATGTACCGGCCCTCATCACTTCCTCTGGCAGCTACCTGCATGCACTTGAATAAGTGCTCAAACATACATATTGTCGATACAAACTCTAATAAACACCAACCTACGAAAGGCCATCATTGTCATTTTCAACCCAACCTTTGCTTCTTTATTATGCTGATCTCAACACAGGTAAAGAAACAGTCTTAGTGAAAATCCACCGTGACCCTGTAATAAAACTTATTTTCAAATTTGCATGTGATTACCAAACCCTCTAATAGTTGCCTTAACAATGGGAGCGAGCTGCACTCTCCTGCTACAGTCCTTGTGTGTCCCACAGTGAAATTAGGGATTGAGCTCCAGGATTTTGGGCTCAAAACTGTAAAGAGCTCTCTTGCCTTTTTAAAGTTGGGAAGTTACTAAAGACCAGGAGGACCCGAGAGCTGCTGTCTTGTATGAGAGAGAGGCCTGGTGGGTCACACACCTCAGGTAAGGGGCGATTTTGAGAAGCTGGGGCCTTCATGGTAACTTCAGACATGATAGAAATTGAGCTAAAAAATGTGTTGCTGGAAAAGCGTAGCAGGTCAGGCAGCATCAAAAGACCAGGAGAATCGTCGTTTCGGGCATGAGACCTTCTTCAGGAGTGTGGACAGTGTGCCTAGCAGGGTAAGATAAAAGGAAGGGAAGAGGGTCTTGGGGGAGGGGCGTTGGAAAAGAGATAGGTGGATGGAAGTTAACGTGAGGGTAATAGGCCAGAGAGGGGGTGGGGCGGAGAGGTCAGGAAGAAGATTGCAGGTTAAGATGTGGTGCTGAGTCCGAAGGTTGGGACTGAGATAAAGTGGGGGGAGGGGAAATGAGGAAGCTGGAGAAATCTGCATTCATCCCTTGTGGTTGGAGGTTACCGAGGCGGAAAATGAGTTGCTCTTTCTCCAGCTATCGTGTTGCCATGGTCTGGCGATGGAGGAGGCCAAGGACCTGCAATGCCCTTGGCGGAGTGGGAGGGGGAGATAAAGTGATCAGCCACGGGCGGTTGGGTTGGTTGGTGCGGGTGTCCCAGAGGTGTTCTCTGAAGCGTTCAACAATTAGGCAGCCTGTTTCACCAATGTAGAGGAGGCCACATCGGGAGCAGGGGAGGCAGTAAGTGATGTGCGTGGAGGTGCAGGTGAATTTGTTGTGTATATGTAAGTATCCCTTGGGGCTTTGGTGGGAAGTGATGGGGGAGGTGTGGGCGCAAGTTTTGCATTTCTTGTGGTTGCAGGGGAAGTTGCCGAGAGTGGAGGTTGGGTTGGTGGTGTGTGGGAACCTGACGAGGGAGTCGCGGAGGGAGTGGTCTTTCTGAAACGCTGATAGAGGAGGGGAGGGAAATATATCCTTGGTGGTGGGGTCTGTTTGGAGGTGGCGGAAATGCTGACGGATGATCGATGTATATGGAGGTTGGTGGGGTAGTAGGTGAGGACCAGTGAGGTTCTTCCTGGCGGCTATTGGGAGGGCGGGTTCAATTGCAGAGGAGCGGGAAGTGGAGGAGATGCGGTGGAGAGCATCGTTGACCACGTCTGAAGGGAAATTGTGGTCTTTGAAGAAGGAGGCCATCTGGGTTGTTCGGTATTGGAATTGGTCCTCCTGGGAGCAGATGCAGTGGACGCGAAGAAATTGGGAATATGGGATGGAGTTTGTACAGGGGGCAGGGTGGAACGAGGTGTAGTCTAGGTAGGTGTGGGAATCGGTCGGTCTATAGTAAATGACTGTGTTGAGTCGGTCGCCCGAGATAGAAATGGAGAGGTCTAGGAAGGGGAGGGAGGAGTCTGAAACGGTCCAGGTAAATTTGACGTCGGAGTGGAAGGTGTTAGTAAAGTGGATGAACTGTTCACCCTCCTCATGGGAGCACGAGGCATCGCCGAAACAGTCATCGATGTAGAGGAGGAAAATCTGGCGGAGTGGGGGGTGGGGGGGGTGCAAGTGTAGCTGCGCAAGATGGACTGTTCCACATATCCTACCAAGAGGCTGGCATAGCTGGGGCCCATGCAGGTTCCCATGGCTACTCCTTTGGTTTGGAGGAAGTGGGAGGATTAGAAAGAGAGGTTGTTCAGAGTGAGGATTATTTCAGTCAGACGAAGGAGGGCGTTAGTGGAAGGATACTGGTAGGTAGGGCGGGAAAGGAAGAAGCAGTGGGCTTTGAGTCCTTCGTGATGGAGGATGGAGGTGTATAGGGACTGGATGTCCACGGTGAAGATAAGGCATTGGGGGCCGGGAAGCGAAAATCATGGAGGAGGTGGAGGGCTGGTTTGATAGTGAGTTTGGGGTTGGACCAGAAGGAGTAGAGGGCTGCACGTTACGAGGGTGAGACGTTGGAGTGGGTGAGAGGGGTGGACAGGTTGAGGCGGTTAATATCACTGTGGCAGATGACTATGAAGAGATCGAGGGCGGGTAAGAGGCCAGCACGAGTTGTCCAGGTGGTTGGGGCGTGTTGGAGGCGGGAGAAGGGATCGTCAGAGGGTGGGCCGGTTTGATAGTGAGGTTGGGGTTGGAACGGAGGGAGAGGAGGGCTGCAAATTGGTTTGATAGTGAGTTTGGGGTTGGAATGGAGGGAGGCGCGGTGGTAGTTTGACACACCAATCTTTACACCGCTGAGGCTAAATGCCAGCATGCGGACACCTCCTCCTACTGCCTTCTTGACAATGACCCCACCTCCCACTATCAAACCATCATCTCCCAGACCATTCATAACCTCATCACCTGAGGGGATCTCCCATCCACCGACTCCAACCTCATAGTCCCACAACCTCGCACTGCCCGTTTCTACCTCCTGCCCAAAATCCACAAACCTAACTGCCACGGCCAACCCATTGTCTCAGCCTGCTCCTTCCCCTCTGAACTCATCTCTGCATGCCTCGACACGGTACTGTTCACCTTAGTCCAAGAACTCCCCACCTGCATTCGGGACACGTCCCACGCCGGCCACCTCCTCCATGATTTTCGCTTCCCCGGCCCCCAACGTCTTATCTTCACCATGGACATCCAGTCCCTATACACCTCCATCCCCCATCACGAAGAACTCAAATTCTCCACTTCTTCCTTTCCCGCCGTACCAACCAGTACCCTTGCACTGGAACCCTCCTTCGATGGACTGAACTGGCCCCCATTCTGAACAATTTCTCTTTTCAATCATCCCACTTCCTCCAAACCATAGGATTAGCCATGGGTAACCGCATGGGCCCCAGCTATGCCTGCCTCTTCGTTGGATATGTGGAACAGTCCATCTTCCGCAGCTGCACTGGGACCACCTCCCACCTTTTCCTCCACAACATCGATGACTGTATCGGCGATGCCTCGTGCTCCCACGAACAGGTTGAACAGTTCATCCTCTTTCCTAACACCTTCCACCCCGACCTCAAATTTACCTGGACCGTCTCAGACTCCTCGCTCCCCTTCCTACTCCTCTCCATTTCTATCTCGGGCGACCGATTCAACACGGACATTTACTATAAACCGACCAACTCCCACAGCTACCTAGATTACACTTGCACCCACCCTGCCCCCTGTAAAAACGCCATCCCATATTCCCAATTCCTTCGCCTAGGCTATAACTGCTCCCAGCAGGACCAATTCCAATACCGAACAACCCAGATGGCCTCCTTCTTCAAAGACAGCAATTTCCCCTCAGACGTGGTCAACGATGCTGTCCACCGCATCTCCTCCACTTCCCGCTCTTCCGCACATGAACCCGCCCTCCCAATCATCACCAGAACAGAACACCACTGGTTCACACCTACTACCCCACCAACCTACATATACATCGCATCATCCGTCATCATTTCCTCCACCTCCAAACGGACCCCACCACCTCCACACCCCTGTCAGCGTTCCAGAAAGACCACTCCCTCCGCGACTCCCTCGTCAGGTTCCCACACACCACCAACCCAACCTCCACTCCCGGCACCTTCCCTTGCAACTGCAAGACATGCAAAACTTGCGCCCACACCTCCCCATCACTTCCCACCAAGACCCCAAGGGATCCTTCCATATAATCATAAATTCACCTGCACCTCCACACACATGAGTTACTGCCTCCACTGCTCCCGATGTGGCCTCCTCTACATTGGGGAGACAGGCCGCCAACTTGCGGAACATTGCACAGAACACCTCTGGTAAACCCCGCACCAAACAACCCAACTGCCCCGTGGCTGAACATTTTAACTCCCCCTCCCACTCCACCAAGAACAAGCAGGTCCTTGGCCTCCTCCATCGCCAGACCATGGCAAGACGACGGCAGGAGGAAGAACTCCTCATCTTCCCAATAGGAACCCTCCAACCACAAGGGATGAATGCAGATTTGTCCAGGTTCCTCATTTCCTCTCCCCTCACCTTATCTCAGCCCCAACCCTCGGACTCAGCACCACCTTCCTGACCTGCAATCTTCTTCCTGACCTCGCCGCCACACCTCCTCTCTGGCCTATCACCCTCACCTTAACTTCTTTCCATCTATCACATTTCCTACTCCCCTCCCCTAAGACCCTCCTCCCTATCTTTTATCTTAGCCTGCTTGGCTCACTTTCCTCACCCCTGAAGAAGGGCTCATGCCCGAAACGTCGATTCTCCTGATCTTTTGATGCCGCGGGAACTGCTGAGCTTTTCCAGCATCACATTTTTCACCTCTGCTCTCCAGCATCTGCAGTCCTCACTTTCTCCTCCATGATAGAGATTGAGCCAACAATGTTGGCATCACGAATCTGTTTGCTGAGGTATCTGCACCGCCCCCCCCCCCCCCGCCCATGGCGGAGGAATTCAATCCCTTCAATAGAGCAAGCTTGAGAATTCAACACTAAAATCAATCTGTACGGCCGCGCTGGAGATCTGAAACATCAATACACAGATTGCTGAAAAACCTAACCTTGTCCGGCAGCATCTCTGAACGGTGAGGAAGAAAGAGACAGACAGAGTTCACCTTTCAATCCAGTGATTTCTGCGGAAAAGTTCCTTCAGAACACACCGTTTTGAGGAAGGGTCACTTGAAATGCGAATTGTCCCTCTCTCTCTTCACCGTTGCTGCCTGATAAGCTGAATTTTTCCAGCCATCTGTTTGCTTGAGAATTTGATCTGGCTTGATCCAAGCGTCACTGATTAATTCAATCTGTGTTCAATGCCCTGTGGCTGCTTCTGCTGAAAGTTAACAAACAGGTTTAATGCTTAGTAAGGTGTTTCATCGGAGGGCGGGGTACATGGGAGAACACATACAGAACAGGCACTTCACAAAGATCCTTCTCAATTTAACTTTGTGATGTCAATTCAGAAGCAACAGCTCAGACCTAACATTTCAGTTAATCAGCCAAGGGGAGTATATATGTCATGACAAAGACTTGCTGCAAATACTGTACAGAACCGAACTTTAGTGACTATGTTTGTACGAAAAGTTTTCTTTTGGTGAATAAAGTCTCTTTTTGATATTTATATCGATATTTTTTCGAGGGGAATCAAGCATCTTGAGCTTGTGGAGGCATTGCCCTTTTCCCTAATCTTTGTTAAATAGACGCTAGACAAGTTAGATACCCCCTGGGTATAGACATCAAAGGCCATCAACGGGGAAGAGATGGTGGGATTGTCAAGAGGGCTCAGTGTTGCCTCACCCCACCCGGGTTCGATTCCAGCCTCGGGCGACTGTCTGTGTGGAGTTGGCGCATTGTCCCCGTGTCAGCCTCCAGATGCTCCAGTTCCCTCTCACTGGCCAAATATGTGTAGGCTAGATGGGTTAGCCAGAGGAAATGAAGGCATGCAGGGATAGAGTGGGGGGATGTGCTGCCTTGCCGAGGGTCAATGTAAACCTGATTAACCGGATGGTCTGCTTCCACATTCTATGATCAATCCAGAGACCCAAATAATGTTCTGGGCCCTGAGCCCCAATCTTGGGGTGGTGTGGGTCATCACAGTGAGAACAGGTTTGGGGATGAACATGGTACAAGGGGGTAACAGGTTTGGTTTTTGAGATGTTGAGGACATGAATGTTTTGTCGGGGTTCTTTGAGGATAAACATACTGAGGAGATGCTTTCTGAGGTTCTGAGGGAGCACTATCTGGCGGTATAGGGTGCAGAAGGTGGAATGGTACAGATACACTTCCCTAATCATTTCCTCAGGGTCCCCAAGGCAGGCTGGTTTGGTAATCTGAGATGGAAGCCACTCCCCATTTTAGAAATTAGATCAACACTCAGTGAAAAATAACACAAACACATGCTTTAATCATGGATTGGAGGAAAACCACTATGAATATATCATCACTTGTTGCTTGGACACGGTTTAGAAAAACAGGCACCCAAACAGACCAATGCTGTCCAATGGAAGGGATTCTGCACACGAAGATCCAAGAAATCATTTGCAGCTGATGTCTGTCTCCCTGCAGATGTCATCATCCGAGATCAGGGTTCAGTCCTGGGAGAAATAATCTCTCCATCAAAACCTCAACCGTGTGTGTGTGTGTGTGTGTGTGTGTGTGTGTGTGTGTGTGTGTGTGTGTGTGTGTGTGTGTATGTGTGTGTGTGTGTGTGTGTGTGTGTGCAAGGTTATATTGTGTATCCAAGAAAAGAAACTTCTGCTCTTGTTTCAGGTTGATTGATTTTCCACAAACTGGCATAGACACAAATCTGAAAGTTTTTAAAAGCTGAAAAACTCACTTAACTGGGGTAATGTGAATGCTCTAACGCTCCCAAAAGAGGTTGGGATGGAAGGAACAAGCAATATTAGATTGAGAAGACATAGTGCCATGCAGGTGCAGAGGTATTGTTGGAATGTCTATTCAGGATTAACTAAGTCGTTTCAGGAGAGGAGGAAACAATTCCAGGTGGATTAAAAACACCTTGAAGATCGTTTCTCAACCAACCTGTTCAGTGATGGTACAATATTCCTCTGGACCAGGTGGGACTTGAACCTGGATCTCCTAGCTCAGAGGTAAAGACGCTACCACTGACCCTTTCTACATTCCCCACGCTGTACAAGAGACCTAACACTTGACTGCAGACATCAATTAAAAACAGCCAATGTGACAAGATCTTCAAGAAGGAAGGAGGGAGAAACCAGAAATATACAGGCCAATCAGTCTGACGGTGGGGAAACTGTTGGAATCAGTACTTAGGTACAGAATGAATCTGCACTTGGAGCAGGCAGGGGTTAATCAAGAACAGTAGGTGTGGTTTTATTAAAGGAAGAGCATATCTGACCAACCTGATTGAATTTGTCAAAGAGGTGGCCAGATATGTAGGTAACAGCAACGCATTTGCTGTAGGCTGCTTGGGATTCAGTGGGGCGTTTTAATAAGGTCCTGCATGAGACACTGATGGCAAAGACAAGAGCCCATGGCATCCAAGGAAATTTGGCAAATTGGATCCACAATGGGCTGAGTGGCAGGAAGCAGAGGGTGATGGTTGAGATTGCTTCTGTAACTGGAAGCCTGTGCCCAGTGGATCTTACAGAGGCCAGTATTGGGCCATCGCAGTTTCTCGGTTTATAGAAATAACGTTCACTTGAAAGTTGGAGGATTGATCAGTGAGTTCACGGATGATATAAAAACTAGTGTGATGGTAAACAGTGAGGAAGATGGAATTAGACCATGGGGGACAAACATGGTAAGGGAATACATGATGAACTGTAGGGCCCTGGGAAGCACTGAAGATCTGAGGGACCTTGTTGTGCCTGTCCACCAGTCCCTTAAACAACGGGACAGGTGTTAAACTCACCTTTCCTTGTTAAACACAGAGTTTGAGCGGGGAAATTCTGTCGGAACTGTCGAAAACATTGGCTAGGGGATAGCTAGCTTATTTTCTGCATTTCTGGAATTCACATTTAAGGAAGGATACGCTAGCACTCGAGACTTGGAAGGATGTTGTCTGAACTGGAGGGTTTCAGTTATGAAGAGAGACTGGAAAGATTGGGTCCTTTTCCTTCGACAGAGAGATTGAGAGGGGAGTTGCAGGTAGATAGGGTAGTGAAGAAGGCATTTTGTATGCTTTCTCTTATTGGTCAGAGCATTGAATAAAGGAGTTTGGAAGTCATGTTGTGGCTCTGGTTATGGCACCTTTGGAATGTGGTGTGCAATTCCGCTCTGGTTCCTGTGGAAAGGACGTTGTGAAATTTGGAAGAGTTCAAAAAAGATTTACAGTGATGTTGCCAGGTTTGGAGGGTTTGAACTACAGGGAGACGCTGAATAGGCTCGAGCTGTTTTCCCTGGAGTGTTGGAGGCTGAGGAGTGACCTTCCAGACGTTTATAAAATCATGGAGGCATGGATAGGGTAAATAGACAAGGTCTTTTCCCTGGATTGTGGTAGTCCAGAACTAGAGGGCATAGGTTTAGGGTGAGAGGGGAAAGATTTACAAGGTCCTAAGGGACAACTTATTCATGCAACAGATGGTGCGTGTATGCAAGAGGAAGTGCAGGCCAGTACGCGGCTAGTAACATATAAAACGTATCGGGAGGGGTATTAGAAAACTCCACCAGCACCTGATGAAGGAGCAGCGTTCCGAAAGTTAGTGGTTCCAAATAGACCTGTTGGACTATAACCTGGTGTTGCGTGATCTTTAACTTGAGTTGGAAGGGATTAGAGAGCCAAGTGTTGGTAAATGGGACTAGATTAATTTCGGATATCTGTTCGGCATGGACGAATTGGGCTGAAGGATCTGTTTCTGTGTTGTACATTAGTTTGACTCTATGACATCATTGAGATGTATAAAATAATGAGAGGTGTTGATTGGGTAGACAGTAGGGAAATGTTCCCCTTAATGGAGGAACCAGTTAATAAGGGAAAACAGGACAGACTACAGATTCAAAAACACCAGCAATATTTGTCCTTCAAGACCCTTCACCTTGTATTTCTTGGCATTGTAAGTGCACTTCTGAATATTTTTCAATGATTTAAGAGCTTCTGTCTGCAATACCCTTCCAGCAGTGAATTCAGTTTTTTCACCACCCTCTGGGTGAAAGCCTTTTTCCTCCATTACACAGACCATGGGTACAGGAGTCAGGACATCATGTTGAGGTTGTACAGGCCTTTTCGAGAATACTGTGTCCAATTCTGGTCTCCCTGTTATAGGAGGGGTATTGTTAAACTGTTCAGAAAATATTTACAAGATGTTGCCAGGACTGGAGAGTTTGACTAATATGGAAAGGAGCTTGAAGGTTGAGGAACGACCTTACACAGGTTTACAATATAATAAGGGGCATATATAAGGTGAATGTCAGATTTCTTTTCCCTCGGATGATAGATACTGACTTAAACATTCCACATATGGCCCTAATTTCCTACCAGGAAGAATGGGAATCAAAGTTTATGTCAGACCCGAGGAGATTGCTGTCAGTGTCTGTGGGGCTGGTTTATATCAGACAGGGGGAGATTGGTGTGAGTGACCGTGGGGCTAGTTTATATCAGACAGTGGATCTGTATCTTTTTTATAGTCGGGCAACCAGTACCGGACACAATATTCTAAGTGTGGTCTCACAGGGACATGTAGAGCTGTAGCAAAACCTCTTGGCTTTTAAACTTGATTCCCCTGTTAATGAAAGCCAAAACACCATATACTTTCTAAACAACCCTATCCACTTGGGTGGCATATTCGCGGGAACTATGTACTTGAACACAAAGTTCTTTTCCTCCACACTGCCAAGAATATGGTTTTTAATCCTGTATTTAGTATTCTAGTTCAATCTTTCAAATTGCATCATTTCGCATTTATCCAGGTTGAATTCCATCTGCCATTTTTCATACCAGCTCTGCATCCTGTCTAAGATGTGTTGCAGCCTGCAATAGCCCTCGATACTATCAACAGCACATCCAACCTATGTGCCTTCTGAAAATTGACTAACCCACCCCTCAATCTCCTCATCTAAGTCATTTATAAAAACAACAAAGAACAGAGACCCAAGAACAGAACCCTGTGGGACACCACACAAGACTGACCTCCAGGCAGAACTTGCCATCTACAACCACTCTTTGCCTTCTGTCAGATAGCCAATTCTGAATCCAAATAGCCAAATCTCCCAAATCCCATACCTCCTGACTTTATGGATGAGCCTACCATGGAGAACCTTATCAAATGCCTTGCTGCAGTCCTTACACATCACATCCACTAGCTTGACCTTCACTGACCTGTCACTTCCTCAAAGAACTCAATAAGATTTATGAGGGATGATCTGCCCCTCACAAAGCCATGCTGACCGCCTTTAATCACGCTATGCTTTTCCACATAGTCATAAATTCTTTCCAAAACCTTACTGACCACAGATGGAAGAATGGCTGGTCTGTAATTTCCAGGGATTTCCCTATTACCCTTCTTGAAAAGTGGAGAGTGAGGACGCAAATATCTTCACCAGCGGCTTAGCAACCTCCTTTCTTGCTTCCTGGATTAGCCTAGGATAAATCAGGTCTGGTCATGGGGCGCTTATCAATCTTAATGTTTGCCAAAATTTCCAGCACATCAACCTCATCAAACTTGATCTGTTCCAGCCTGTATCCCAGCTCCTCAAAGTTCTTATTCACAACAAGGTTCCTTTCCTTCGTGAAAACCAAAGCAAATAAAAGCTCATTTTGGGCTTCCCCTATCTGCTCAGACTCCACGCACAAGTTCCCTACGCTATCCCTGATTGGCCTTACCTTCACCCTGATCATTTTCTGTTCCTCACGTATGTGTAAAGTGCCTTTGGATTCTCCCTAATCCTTCCTGTCAAGCCTTTTTCGTGCCCCCTCCTGGCTCTCGTGCCCCCTCCTGGCTCTCCTCAGTCCATTACTGAGCTCCTTTCTAGCAAGCCTGTAATCCTCTAACGCTGTGTCAGATCCTTGCCTCCTCCACCTTATGTAAGCTGCCTTCTTACTTTTGAGGAGAAGCTCCTCTGTTCTCGTTACCCCTTCTTACATATCTCAGAGGAACATATTTGTGCATCACTCGTAACAACTGCTCCAAATGTCAGCTGTGCCCTTTCTATGGCACAATTGCTCCCAGTCTGTACGTCCTAACTCCTGTCTGATCGCGTCATAATTTATTTTTCCCCAGTTAAAATATTCAGTTTTTAAAATGTTTAATGTTCACTTTTAGGGTTAAAGAATAAAATTGATTTTTTTTTAAAAATAGTGGAATTTGGGAGTCCTCTGTCCATTTAACAGATTACGAGGCAAGGTGAGTTTGTCTACGTTTTGTTTAAATTGCAGGAGGTCTCAAGGACTTTTTACTGTGCTGTACATCTCTGTAACTCTATGCTGTCCAGGTCCTGTGTGCTGCGAAAGGTGCAAAGCTTTTTCCGAGGCTGTGCATTTGTTTGTAACACTTCTGCTGTCAGTTCAAAGACGATAGCATTCAGTTCCTGATTAATTGTGTTGTATCAGATGTTGACTGTTTTTGGTTTGGTTTGAGTTTCCTTTCTCTGGCTCTCTCTTGATCCCCTGTAAAAGAAGTTTATAAAAGTGATCACTGTCAGTACAGGAGAGAAGTTCAGACCATTCCAGTATAGGTGAATTATTTATCCCTGTCCTGCTCCCCCACCCTCCCAAGAGCTGTGAATGCCTGTCCCCCCCGCATCCCCCCACAACAGGCTCTCCATCCGCCCTGTGTCAGTCCTTCTTCCCCCTCCCCGTCTCCACTGTCTCCGTCACTGGGACCGCAGGTCCCGCCCACTCGCTGTGCGTCACCACTGTAACCGCACATGCACCTCGTCCCAAACAAAATGGCGGTTACGGTGAAGGTCCCGGGAATTAAACTCAGGACTGAAACCACGGAATCTGCTAATGCTTATTCGGTTCGCGGGATCTTTCCTGGATATTACCAAGACGGTTCGCACCACCTCTCGCACCGCTGGCTCTATTATTCCTACGGGACCACCCCATCCCTGCCATTATCTGGAGTCTGAAATAGGGGCCTTCAGTCAATTTGCACATGCTCCAAAAGGTTCAAACCAACGTCTGCGCACTGGTGTCCTTTTTGGGGTAGAGGGTAGACATTGCGTGCCCTCTTCAGTAATGTCCATAAGACATAGGGGTGGAAGGAAGGCCAATCGGCCCATCAAGTCCACTCCGCCATTCAATCATTGCTGATGGGCATTTCAACTCCACTTAACCGCATTCTCCCTGTAGCCCTTAATTCTTTGTGACATCAAGAATTTATCAATTTCTGCCTTGAAGACATTTAGCGTCCCAGCCTCCACTGGATTCTGTGGCAATGAATTCCACACTCTCTGGCTGAAGAAATGTCTCCACATTTCTGTTCTGAATTTGCCCCCTCTAATTCTAAGTCTGTGTCCACGGGTCCTAGTCTCCTCACCTAATGGAAGCAATTTCCTAGCGTCCACCCTCTCCAATCCATGTATTATCTTGTAAGTTTCTATTAGATCTCCCCTTAATCTTCTAAACTCCCATGAATACAATCCCAGGATCCGCAGCCGTTCCTCATATGTTAGACATACCATTCCAGGGATCATCCATGTGAATCTCCGCTGGACATGCTCCAGTGCCAGTATGTCCTTCCTGAGGTGTGGGGACCAAAACTGGAAACAGTACTCCAAATGGGGCCTATCTCGAGCCTAAAAAAGTCTCAGCAGCGCAACAGTGCTTTTATATTCCTACCATCTTGAGATAATTGACAACATCGCATTCGCTTTCTTAATCACGGTTTCAACCTGCACGTTTACCTTTAGAGAATCCGAGACTAGCACTCCCAGATCCTTCTATACTTTGGCTTTACGAATTTTCTCACCGTTTAGAAAGTAGTCCATGCTTGTATTCTTTTTTCCAAAGTGCAAGACCTCGCATTTGTTCACATTGAATTCCATCAGCCATTTCCTGGACCACTCTTCCAAACTGTCTAGATCCTTCTGCAGCCTTCCCACTTCCTCAGTACTACTTGCCTGTCCACCTAACTTTGTATCATCGGCAAACTTCGCTAGAATGCCTCCAGTCCCTTCATTCAGATCATTAATATATAACGTGAACAGCTGCGGCCCCAACACTAAACCCTGTGGGACACCGCTTGTCACTGGCTGCCATTCTGAAAAAGAACCTTTTATCCCAACTCTCTGTCTTCTGTCAGACAGCCAGTCCTCAATCCACACCAGTCGCTCACCTTGAACACCATGGGCCCTCACCTTGCTCAGCAGCCTCCCATGTGGCACCTTATCAAAGGCCTTTTGGAAGTCTAGGTAGACCATTTGCACTGGGTTTCCCCGGTCTAACCTACTTGTCACCTCTTCAAAGAATTCCAACAGGTTTGACAGGCACGACCTCCCCTTACTAAATCCATGTTGACTTGTTCTAATCCGATCTTGCTCTTCCAAGAATTTAGAAACCTCATCCTTAATGATGGATTCTAGAATTTTACCAACAACCGAGGTTAGGCTAATTGGCCTATAATTTTCCATCTTTTGTCTTGATCCTTTCTTGAACAAGGGATTTACAACAGCGATCTTCCAATCATCCGAGACTTTCCCTGACTCCAATGACTTTTGAAAGATCTCAACCAACGCCTCCGCTATTTCCTCAACCACCTCCCTCAGAACTCTAGGATGTGACCCATCAGGGCTAGGAGATTTATCAATTTTAAGACCTTTTAGCTTTTCTAGCACTATCTCTTTTGTAATGGCAACCATACTCAACTCAGCCCCCTGACCCCCTTCAATTGTTGGGATATTACTCATGTCTTCCACTGTGAAGACTGATGCAAAGTACTTATTAAGTTTTCCTGCTATTTCCTTATCTCCCATCACTCGGCTTCCAGCTTCAGTTTGAAGTGGCCCAGTGTCTCCTCCTGCTTGTCGTTTTTTCCTTATGTATTGAAAGAAACTTTTACTATCATTTCTAATATTACTGGCTTGCCTACCTACATATTTGATCCTCTCCTTCCTTATTTATCTCTTTGTTATCCTCTGTTTGTTTTTGTAGCCTTCCCAATCTTCTGATTTCCCAGTGCTCTTGGCCACTTTATAGGATCGCTCTTTGTCTTTGATAGATTTCCTGACTTCCTTTGTCAACCACGGCTGTCTAATCCCTCCCTGGGTAATCTTACTCTTCTTGGGGATGAACCTCTGTACAGTGTCCTCAATTTTACCCACAAACTCCTGCCATTTTTGCTCTACTGTCTTCCCTGCTAGGATATCCTAGATCTTCATCCTGCAGCCAGGTCTCAGTGATGACCAGTCAGATTTTAGTCTTCGCACTCACTTTCCTTCTCTTTAATTAGCTTCACAGATTATGTGAAAGGGACACTCTGTGGTCAGGAAACAGAACCAGGTATCATATTAGAATTGGAAAGATTGACTTTTATGTTATGATTGGAATATTGTTCAATTCTGAACTTGGAAGGAGAAAACGCCAATTGAGGAGAAACTGTGCACCTGTCCTGTGTGTGGATGAAATCATCTGAACTGTCAAGATATTATCATAGTCAAGCTGGGGAGAAAGTATGGAAATATGAGGAGAGTGAAGGAGGATTCAAATCCCCACCTCAACTGGAAATTCAGCAATGCACCCACACTGAGGAAAGGCCATTCATCTGCTCCAAGTGTGGGAAGGGATTCACTCAGTCTTCTCAACTGCAGGCAGATCATAGAGTTCACCCAGATAAAAGACCTTTTTAAATCACAAGACTGTGGAAAATGCCATAGAAATTCTGGGCAATTGATGTGCCATTGAGGTATTCGAACAGAGGAGAGACCATTCAGGAGTTCTCACTGCGGCATTAAGTTCAAACAATCATTTCAACTCACTACACACCAGCGAGATCACACTGGGTAGAGGCTGAAAACCTGCTCTGTCTGCGGCAAGGCGTTCATTCAGTCATCCAGCTGCAGATATATCGGCAAATTCAGATTGTGCCCCTGAGCCGAATGAGAAGGCATTCTGTACCATATCCAATGTGCAAAAACACCAGTGTGCAAAAACACAAGTGTGAGACCATTTCGTTGCACTGTGTTTAGGGAGGGATTTACTCACTCTTCTGCCCGACTGGGAGGCCAGTGAGTTCACACTGAGACTAGGCCTTTTAAATGTCCAGACTGTGGGAAGTGCTTTAAAGGTTCCAGGAAACTAATGTTCCATCAACATGTTCACAATGATGAGAATCCTTTCTGGGGCTCTCAATGCAGGACCAGGTTCAGTCAATTATCTGACATCAAACATCAGTGAGTTCACACCAGGGAGAGGCCATTCACCTGCTCTGTGTGTAAGAAGGGTTTGCTCGCTCATTCAACCTGCTGAGACACCGACGTGTTCATAAGGAACTGCAGCAATGAGATTGTGCTGTTAACCACATCCAGGCCCAAGCCATGTTCACTGAGTCTGTTTATGCTCAGGTTAATTAACCTGTGTGAGACAGGTTTAATGTTTTGGATAAAAGTCAAATAAGTTAATTTTATATTAGATATATTGAACCATTTTAGCATCTCTGATGCAAGTTAGTTCATTTTTGAAGGGATCACCCCCACTGTGGCATTTCAACATTCGCCCTACTGAAAGTTGAAGGTTCATGGATTAAGAACTCCAGAAATGGACTGGCAACAGTCAAGTTTGTGTATCTTAAGGAATAGCTGGTGAGAAACAAGAGAAAACCTGACTGAAGTCTGGGCTTTCCTTCTCAGTGTAAGTCTGGGGTGAATGAGGCCTGACTCCCTGATCTGTCTGACATTCAACCAGTTTGGTACAAGATGGGCTCAGTTTCTACGAAAATAGGGACAAATATTCCTCACAACTGAAGACAATAAATATAGCCATTAGAGAAGTGGAAAGGTCTTCAAAAAGAAGATAGTGAATTATTGTTATAGAACTGAACAAAACCAAAATGTTGCTAAAAGAAAAACAAAGTTGAACATTTCTGCCCTACTCTCGTCAGGATTAGAAGACAAGTAAGTAAACTGAAACAGGGAGAACCAATTGATGAGTGATAAGGATTGACATAGAGATGGAGCAAACGCTATCAGGATTTGGGTAATCCTAGATGGAGGATGGGAAATGTTTTGGCTGTAAGAACTGCTCGCTTTTGGAGTATTTTACATGTTGGAAGTGAGTTCCTCGAATTCCACAAGCAGTAATTACTGTTGTTAAGCTGTTACATTGTTTTGGAAGTTTGGGAGAAAAGATCAAAACAATGGCACTTTAAAAAGGAGGAAGTGAACAATGGTAGTGACCACATGTCAGGGAGAGAGACAGAGAGGGAGAGAGAGAGAGACAGAGATAGAGAGAAAGAAACTTACACTGCTAACAGACACAGCAGTGAATCTGCACAGTTACTGCCTTTGTTGTTTGAGTTCAAGTGTTTCCGGATATTGGAGTGCGTTGAAGAAAAATTGACAAACAGGGAAATTCACAGCTGACATTGAAGGAACCTATGTTGGAGAGCACACAGCAAAGGAGCTGATAAGTGCATGGTTTTTAAGTGTAATATTGCTGTCATTTTTAACTGTGAGTGTTTTTTCTTGAGATCTGTCCTTTGATTAAACTTTTAAAATATGAAACATAGATACTAAGTTAGACTGGATTACTGTGTTTTTTTAGTGCATAAGACTATGCTATTTTCTGTAGGTTGTTAAGGTACAAAGATGTCCTTGCGTAGAGTGATGTGCTCTTCCTGTCAGCTGTTGGAGATTAGGGAGAGTTTCCTCAATACTGATAATTATGTCAGCAGTACGTGTGTTTGGTTCTGAATCCTATCAGATCGCATCAATCAGTTGGAGCGGCAGTTTGAGGCAATGAGGAATTTACAGGAACGAGGGGCATCTGACGGATGGTAGTTTTAAGAAAGTGAGAAAAACCAGGAAAAGTAGGAGAGGGAGGCAGGTAGTGCAGGAGTCTCCTGTGGTTAAACACATCTCAAACAAGTATGTTGTTTTGGAAAATGTAGGGGGTGATTGATGTTCAGGAGAACGCAGCATGAACAGCCAAGTTTCTGGGACCGAGACAGGCTGTAATGTAACGAGGGGTATGTCAGGTACCAAGCGATCGATTGTGAGAGAGGACTCTCTAGTCAGAGGCACAGACAGATGTTTCTGCGGCCGACAGGGAGAAATCAGAATGGTGTGTTGTCTCCCTGTTTCCAGGATCAAGGCAGAATATTCTCAAAGGGCAGTGGGACCAGAAGCAGGTCACTGTGCACACTGGAACGAATGACACAGGAAGGAAAATGGATGAGATGCTGAAGAGAGGAGAGAGAAAGTTAGGCAGGAATATTAAAAGGAGATTCTCGAGGGTAGTAATATCTGGATTACTCTCAATGCTGTGAGCTAGTGAGGCTAGGAATAGGAGGATCAAGCAGATGAACGTCTAGGAAAAAGTGAAGACTGCAGATGTTGGAGATCAGAGTCGAGAACGTGGTGCTGGAAAAGCACAACAGGTCAGGCAGCATTTGAGCAGCAGGGGAATCGATATTTTAGGAAAAAGCCCTTCATCAGGAATGAGGCTGTGAGCCAAGGGGGTGGCGGGATAAATGGGAGGAGGGTGGGGCTGGGGAAAGGTAGATGAGAGTGCATTAGATGGATGGAGTTGGGGGTAAAGGTGAAGGGTTGGGGGAGGGGGGAGTGGATAGGTGGGAAGGAAGATTGACAGATAGGACAGGTCATGAGGGTGGTGCCGATTTGAAAGGTTGGGGCTGGGATTGGGGGAATGGTGAGGGGGAGGAGAAATGAGGAAACTGGTGAAATCCACATTGATAGTGTGTGGTTGCAATGTCCCAAGGCAGAATATAAGTCATTCTTTCTCCAGGTGTCGACTGATTAGGGCTTAGTTATAGAGGAGGCCCAGGAACTGCATGTCCTCGGCAGAGTCGGGGGTGGGGGGCGGGGGGAGGTTGAGAAGTTTTCAGCCACAGTGGTGGCGTTGGTTGGTGCGGGTGTCCCGGAGATGTTCTCTGAAGCGCTCAGCGAGAAGGCGACCTGTATCCCCGATATAGAGGAGACTGCATCGGGAGCAATGGAAACAGTAAATGACGTGTTGAAGTGCAGCAAAAGCTCTGTTGGATGTGGAAGGCTGCTTTGGAGCATTTGGGAAGTAAGAGGGAGTTCGGGGCACAGGTTTTGCAATTCCTGTGGTGACAGAGGAAGGTGCCAGGACGGGAGGGTGGGTTGGTGGGTTGTGGGTTGTGGACTTGACGAGGGAGTGGCGGAGGGAATGGTCTTTACAGAATACAAATAAGTGTGTGGAGGGAAATATATCTGTGGTGCTGGGGTCCATTTGTAGGTGGAGGAAATGAGGAAATGTATCCGGAGGTTGGTAGGGTGGAACGTGAAGATCAGGGGGATTCTGTCCTTGTTTAGCTGTGGGAGCCGGTGGGTTTGTAGAAGGTTTCAGTGTTGAGTCGGACACTGTTGTTGGAGATGGAGCGGTCCAGGAAGGAGAGGGAAGGTGGTGTCCGAGATTAATGTGTAGCCGAGAAGCTTGTGTGTGGGAGAAAGATTCACATTTTAGATCATTGGAAACTCTTCTGGAGCTGAAGTGACCCATATAAGAGGGATGAATTGCACCTGAATTCGAAAGGGACTAATATACTGGCAGAGAGATTGCTGCAACTGCTTGGGAGGAATTAAATTAATAAGGTGGGCAAGGGGATGGGACCCAGGGTGATAAGTGAGGAAAGTGATCAATCTGACACTGGTACAGTTGGGAAAAGGAGCAAGTCAAACAGTCAGGGCAGGCAGAAACAAAGCAGAGAACAACGTAGGACTGATAAATCAAACTGCATTTTCATCAATGCAAGAGACCTAGCAGGGAAGGCAGATGAACTCAGGGCATGGTTAGGAACATGGGTCTGGGATATCAGAGCAATTGCAGAAACGTCGCTCAAGGATGGTCAGGACTGGCAGCTTCATGTTCCAAGATACAAATGCTACAGGAAGGATAGAAAGGGAGGCAGGAGAGGAGGAGGAGTGTCATTTTTGATAAGGGATAACATTATGACTGTAATTAGGGAGGGTATTCCTGGGAATACATCCGGGAAGTCATTTGGGTGGAAGTTTGAAATAAGAAAGTGACTATTACATTTTTCGGATTGTACTATAGAGCTCCACATAATCAGCGGGGAATTGAGTAACAAATTTGTAAGGAGATCTCAGTTATCTATAAGAATAATAGGGTGTTATGGTAGGGAATTTTATCATTCCAAATGCAGACTGGAACTGGCATAGTGCTAAGGGTTTAGATTAGATTAGATAAAGTTAGATTACATTAGATTAGATTAGATTACTTACACTGTGGAATACAGGACATTCGGCCCAACAAGTCCACACCGATCCTCCGAAGAACAACCCACCTAGACCTTACATTTACCCCTTCACATAACACTACAAGCAACTTAGCGTTCCCAATTGACCTAACCTGCACATCTTTGGACTGTGGGAGCAAACTGGAGCACCCAAAGAGAGGAATTTGTTAAGTGTGTACAAGAAGATTTTCTCATTCAGTATGTGGATGTACCTACTAGAGAAGGTGCAAAGCTTGACCTACCCTTGGGAAATAAGGCAGGGCAGGTGTCAGTGGGGGAGCACTTTGGTACCAGCGACCATAATTCTATTAGTTTTAAAATAGTACCAGCAAAGGATAGACAGGATCTAACTGTTAAAGTTCTAAATTGGATAAAGGAGATAATGAGACAGTATGTTCCTATTGGAGTGAAAGGCAAGGGTGGGAGGTGTGGGGAATGCTGGATGACTCGAGAAATTGAAGGTTTGCTCAAGAAAGAGAAGGAAGCATACGTCAGGTATAGACAGGAGAGATTGATTGAATTCTTTAAGTATAAGGGCAGTAGGAGTATACTTAAGAGGGAAATCAGGAGGGCAAAAAGGGGGCATGAGATAGATTTGGCAAATGCGGTTAAGGAGAATCCAAAATGATTCTACAAAAAAAAAGCATTAAGGCCAAAAGAGTAACTTGGGAGAGAATTGGGCCCTTCAAAGATCAGCAAGGCAGCCTATGTGTCAAACTGCAAGAGATGGGAGGGGGATATTAAAGGATATTTGCGTCAGTGTTTACTTGGGAGAAGGGCATGGAAGAAATAGAATGTGGGGAAATAAATAGTGACATCTTGAAAAATGTCGATATTACAGAGGAGAAGGTCCTGGATGTTTTAAAACACATAAATGTGGGTGAATCCCCAGGACCTGATCAGGTGTACGCTTGAACTCTGTGGGAAGCTAGAAGTGATTACTGGACCCATTGATGAGATATTTCTATCATCGATAGTCACGATGAGGTGCTGGAAGGCAGCAGGTTGGCTAACATGGTGCCATTATTGAGGAAAGGTGGTATGGAAAGCCAGGGAGCTATAGCCCAGTGAGCCAGACGGCCAGACCATGGAAAGATGACAGATACCTTGTCATTCATGAACCAGTTGTTTTTGTTTTTTTTTCCATTGACTCGCGTTCCATGGTCACCATTTGGCTTTCTTTCCGATTCCAGGCTTTCTCTGAATTCAAATTTCACCCTGGACAAACGATTCCAAATCCCCGTCCATTCAGCATCAAACTGGAGTTTGGGAATACTGGTGTCATGATATCACCACTAATATTGGAAATGCAGAGAAAGCGGTCACAAACAGAAATGCAATAAATCTGACACTTTACATCATGAACACGTATTGGAGTGCAATACTGGCAAGAACTCTCTTGCTGTTCACAGCAACATCACAGGAGACTTTGCATCCAATCATCAATCGTAAATGTGTACCGGATTCTGTCTGAAGAACCTGAATCACTGTCATTTGCATTTTTTGAATTCTACACTGAATTCTGAAAAAAGTTAGTCACATATCCCAAGAAGGTGGTCATCAGCTACCTTTTTGAAGGCCTGCCATCTTGCTCGGCTAATTATGGTTGATCTTTCTTAAGAAACTTTATTACAACCAAATGGCTTCTCAGTCGAGACTGTAGTGCTGGAAAAGTACATCAGGTCAGGCAGCGTCCGAGGAGAAGGAGAATCGACGTTTCGGGCATGAGACCTTCATTAGGATACCTGATGAAGGGGTATGCCTGGAACGTTGATTTTCCAGCTCTTCGGATGCTGCCTGACCTGCTGTGCCTTTCCAGCACTCCACTCTCAACTCTGATCTCCATCACCTGCAGTCCTCACTTTCTCCTGATGCGTTTCGTCGTCAGGTTCGGCACAGGAAAGGACCATCACCTTATTGTTGAATGGGTAGGGCAGGCCAGGTAGGAAGGTCAGACGTCCTCCTCTGAAGTAGAATACTGAACCATGTAACATGCTTCAAATCTTTGGTAGGTCTGCCATTATCGTTCCTTATTCCAGCATTTTCATTTCATGTTCTTTTATTAATTGAAGCTACCATGGTAGGGACTGATTCTGGAACTTTACTCCAAACCTTTTGATTGCTTATTACATACTCATAATGCCTCCTCAACCACTTTATCAATCTGTCATGTTAGCTTCAATTTTTTTTTATTGACTCATGGAACATGGTGGTTGCTTTTAGTTGTCCGTACATGTCCTTCAGCAGATGGCAGTAAGCTGCCTTTCTGAAATAACATGTTCCAAAATGGCCTGAGAAAGGGAATTCCAGATTGGCCAGTTTTTGTACCATTTAGTCAGTTGTCGCACCCGAGCTACATATCGTCTTCCAAACTTTGAACACCTACGGGCGAGAGACGCTAAGACAAGCCAGGAAATGGGAATCCTGTGCCAACATCCTAAGCGCCACATACGAACAACTCCGGTTCCTGCATAAATGCCGAAAGAATCGAATCCTTCCACCATGTGTCAGGTACAGGCCACCAGTCAACAACCCACAAGCCAGGGACACAGCCAGACAGAATAGATTCAGGATGTTCCAGGTAATGATAACAGACGCTCACAACAGACTTCACAAATACAGACAAGGATTTGCGCGCCAAAAATCATTAATTTCAAAAACCACAGATCAGGAATGGACCCGGACCATAGAACAGGCCATCACCATAGGATAGAACAGGATAACACACGGCAAAAAAAAACAGCTCGAAAAGAAAAAATGTCCAAACTAACACACAACAGAGAGGACACCACAACACACACCTGGGTTAGAAACCTCTCCCACAGACAGCTCACAGACACGGAAAGAACAATACTGCCTAAGGGACTCAAATACAATCACAGGATGCCAAGACAGCAGACTTCCTAGCGGCACTAGAATGCACACTCAGGAATAATGGACTGACAGAAAAGACGCAACAAACAGTGAGACAAAGTATCGTACCTCTGATAACAAGGAAAAGACAAACACATAACCTCAACACCAAGGAGAGGGAAGCACTAAAATCACTAAGAAACGATAAGAACATAATCATTCTACCAGCAGACAAAGGCAGAATGACGGTCATCCTGGACAAAACAGACTACATCCAAGAAGTGCAAAAACTACTTGCAGATACCAATACCTACCAAAAGAGGGAGTTTGACCCCATCCCACAGCTCACCAATAGGATAAACAACACACTGAGGAACCCACAAAAAAAGGACAGATAACCAGGTTTGACCTACAGAGAATGAAACCTGAAAGCAACAACACCCCCAGATTCCATGGACTACTTAAAGTGCACAAACCAGAGATCCCACTCAGCCATAGTATCACTACCAGGGACACCATCACACAAACTGGCTGAAGAACTACAGCAGAAACTGAAACACCTAATTAGCGGATCCAGACACTCTATACAATCAACACAGGAATTATTGGACATCATCAGAAATATACACATAGACAAGGAAGAAACCATGGTCTCATTCGATGTAACGGCACTGTTCACCTCGATCGACCAAACCCCAGCCAGAGAAACAATAGCCAACCTGCTGGACATACAGAACAGACAACAGGACGTTGAACCTATCAACAAAGACGGCATACTCAAACTACTGGACCTGGGCCTCACAACACACTTCACATTCAACGGCACACCCATGGGCTCACCCATCTCTGGACTCATAGCAGAAGCGGTAATGCAAAGATTAGAACAAACAGTCTCACCGCAAATTCACCCAAACTCTGGGTCAGATACATGGATGACACCTTTGTAATCATTACAAACACAGAAATAGAGAACACACACCGGATCATCAACGCCAAACTCACAGGAATCCGATTCACTAGAGAGGAAGAAAAGGACAACCAACTCCCATTCCTAGACGTGATGGTACAGAGAACACCGAACGGACAATTCACCACAAAGGTTTACAGGAAAGCCACACACACAGACCAAGTCCTGAACTACGAAAGCAACCACCCCAACACACACAAAAGAAGTTGCATCAAGACACTGTTTAAAAGATCCACAACACACTGCAGTACACCAGAACTGCAAAAAGAGGAAGAAGAACACCTATACAATGTATTCGCCAAAAACGGATACCCGCGCAATTTCATCAACAGATGCCGAGGGGAAAGACAACGGAACGAGGACGTGCCACAACCCAAAGGACTAGCCACACTACCATGCATCAGGAGCATTTCCGAGCTGACAGCCAGAGTACTGCAATCACTAGGACTCATAACAGCACACAAACCAACAGCCACTCTCTTTCAATAACTCACCAGAACGAAGGACCCGATAGCCAGCATGAGCAAAACCAATGTAGTGTACAAAATCCCATGCAAGGACTGCACAAAACACTACATAGGACAAACAGGAAGACAGCTAACGATCCGCATCCATGAACAACAACTAGCCACGAAACAACACGACCAGCTATCCTTAGTAGCCATACATGCAGTTGACAAGCAACATGAATTCGACTGGGACAACACAACTATTATAGGACGAGCCCAACAAAGAACAGCCAGGGAATTCGTAGAGGCATGGCACTCATCCACAGATTCAATCAATAAGCACATCGATCTGGACCCAATATACCGACCACTGCAGCGGACAGCTGGAACTGACAACCGGAAGCGGCACATTGAAATCACTACAAATGCTGGAGGAAAGATCACAGAAGCGCTTCACAGGAGGCGCCCAAGCACTAAGGATGTCACCTAGACAGGGAACGAAACGTCTGCAACACAATTTCCCAGCTCAGCGAACAGAACCACAACAACGAGCACCCGAGCTACAAATCTTCTCACAAACTTTGAGTGTATGTATGTCCTATATCTCTCAGCCATGTTTCTGTTATAGTTGGAAAATCCCATTCTCCAGAGCCAATCCATGCTCTGAACTCGTCTCCCTCATCAGTCAGGCTTCATGCGCACCAGTCAGCCAACCACCCTCAGCACGTCCACCTCCACCTCCCAGCTCCACAACCATCACCATCAAGGGATACTGGTACCCCTCTGGTTCAAATCAAACCTGCCCCCCACTTGTTCAGGTCACCTCTACCCCAGAAGAGATCCCAATCATCCAAGAACTGAAAACACTTGTCCCTACACCAGCTCCTCAGCCACACATTCATCCTGCCTATCTTTCTATTTCTATACTCACTGGCACGTGGAGATCACTACCCTCAATATCCTGCTTTTTAACTTCTTACCTAATTCCCGATACTCATTTCACAGGAGCCCATGCCTTTTTCTACCTCTGTCATGTGGATTAATGTGCAAAATGACCTCTGGCTGTTCTCCATCCACCTTCAGAATGTTCAGCAACCGCTCAGAGACACTCTTGACCTGGAACCCCGGGAGGCAGCACACCATCCTGGGGTCTCCTCTGCAGCCACACAGTCTCCCGTCTGTCCCCCTCACAACTGAGTCTCCTATAATGAAACAGGTAATGGAAAACAGAGACTGTCTTGAGCAACCTCCAGACAGGACTATATTTTGAAAGTGGAGTATTTTAAAATGATGCAGTGAGGATCCATGACTAGTGTGTAAATAAAGTGGGAATGACATTGGCAGCAAGACTAGTGAATACTGATCAAGTGATATCGTCAGTTTGATCGACAAAATGCAGTTCAACAAAAGCAGGTGAAGCTCTTCACAAGTATAGGGAGGGCAAGGGTCCTTAGAATTGAGGGGCAAGCAATGGCCATTAAATATCATTGGCAGACACTATTAAGGAAAACCTTCCCAATATCTTATGACTATAGTCAGAGTCAGAGGATTCCTAGCTAAAGAGTGAGGCCTGTTGGAAACTAAAGGGACAATCTGTGCATGGAGCCAGAGGAACTGGTGAATTATTCAATGACTATTTCCCATCTGTATTAAAACAGGACAAAGGATTTGTAGCCGGGGATTTCAGTCGGGATGGTGAGGTTCAAGAACATCTTAAGATCAATAAAGAGGTATTAAATGTTTTCTCAGGCATAAAGGTGGGGAAATCCCCCTTGCCCAAGGAAATGTATCCCACGTTGCCACGAGAGGTAAGGGAGGAGATTGCTGGGTCCCTAGCGGATATATTTAATGCTTTTCTGACCACGGGTGAACTGCCGAATGACTGGAGGATCGCTAATGTGGTTCCTTTGTTCAAGAATGGCAGCAGGGGTAGACTAGGTAATTACACAGCAGATATCTGACAGCAGGGATGAGAGAAATCATTGGGAACAGTTCTGAGGGACAATTAGGGATAGTCAGCACGGATTTGGTAAAGAAGATCCTGTCTGATAAATTCAGCTGATTTTTCTTTGAAATCACTATTAAAAATATTGAGGGCAGTGCAGATGATGTGGGTTCTTTGGAGTTCACTATGGCCTTTGACAAGGTCCCACATGGAAGGCTGGTCCAACAAACCAATGGGATCCAAGGCAAGTTAGCATATTGAATCCACAATTGCTGGGGTGTTGGTTTTGTGTTTGAAATTCTTTCACCAGTGGGTGTATCACAGGGAACTGTGCAGGAACCATTGATATTCCTTATGGGCATTAATGAGTCAGATGTGAAAGCAGAAGGTATCATTACTCGGTTTGCAGATGACATGAAAGGTAAGGGTGTTGTTCAGAGTGAGGGGGATGGTCTCAGGCTGCAGTCTGAATGTTGAGGCTGGGACAGAATTTCAAGAGAGCCATTTAACTAGACAAGGCCTGCAAGAATACAGCAGATATAAGGAAAAACTGAACAATTAAACTACTTTATTTCAACATAACAGGCCTAACAGGTAAGGCAGATGAACTTGGTGCATGGACATGGGACTATGACACCATAGGTATGTCAGAAACGCAGCTGAGGGAGGGACAGGGCTGACAGCTCAATGTTCCAGGATACAGATTCTACAGGATAAAGAGAACAGGAGTTGAGAGAGGAGGGGATTGGAGTTTTTGAGCAGTGAAACATCACTGCAGCACTTAGAGAGAATATTCCTGGGGATCGCCCAGTGATGCCTTAATGGTGGAACTGAGAAATGAGAATCGGTCATCACTTTGATATAACTGCATTACAGGCCCTCAATAGTCAGTGGGAAATTGAGCATCAAATATGTCGGGAGGCCTCAGATATCTGTAAGAATGATAGGGTTGCAATGGTCAGGCATTTGATCTTTCCAAACTTAGACTGGTCCTGCCAGAACGTTCGCAGCTTGGATGGGAGGGATTTGTTAGGCATGTTCCATAAAACTGTCCCAGTCAAAATGTCAATGGTCGGACTGCAGGAAAGCGTAAATCCTGACCTCCACTTGGGAAACAAGGTAGGGAAAGCGACTGAGGTGTTTGTGGGGAAACACTTTGGCAAAGTCACCACAATCGTATTAGTTTGAAAATAGTGATGGAAAGAACATGGCTGGTCCACAAGTTATTGATCAAAACTGGCCTTGCCTGAATCCAGAAGGTATGAGTCAAGAGCATTTAACAATTGATTGTGGAGGCAATTTGCAGGTAAAGGGACGTCAGGCAGATGGGAAGCTTTCAAAAGAGATAAAACGAGAGTTCAGAGCTAGCATATTCCTTTTAGTGTGAAGAATAATGCTGATGAAAGTAAGAAAATCTGGATGACTGGAGATATTGAGGTTCTGATCAAGAGAAATTGAGCACATGTCACATATAGCCAGCTGAATTATGGAAATCCATTGAAGAACAGTGCGGTGGAGTAATACACTTAAGTGGGAAATCAGGAGGGCCCAAACGGGACCACAGAAAGCTCTCGCAGATCAAATTGAGGAAAATATAAGTATATTAACAACAGAAGATTAAATACGGATGGTATATGGTTCCTTAATGATCAATGGGGCCAATCAAGTGTGGAACCAGAGGAGATGGCTGAGATTTACGTTTACGTTTACGTTTCACCTTACTGTGGAGAAAGTCTGGGAAAGTCAGGGAAATAAACAATGATGTCTTCAAAGGAGTCCAGATTACAGAACAGGAGGTAATGGAGGTTTTAAAATGAATAAAGGGTAGGCATATCCCAGGGAACCAATCAAGTACATCCCTGGATATTGTAGGAAGATCAGAAAGAAATTGTGGGATTCCATAAACTTATTTTTCTATCACTGACAGCCACGGGTGATGAGGTGGAAGCCTCAAACTCACTCAGTCACCAACAAACTGTCCCCCTCACACTCACTCCGCCATCGTTTCCCCGACAGGGTCACACTCACGCAGTCACCGTCACCCTGAAACACTCACACTCAATTTATGTATACTAACCTGACGGAAACATACATGCACTCCATCCCTGTCACGCTGAGACACACACAGTCTCTCTGTTCCTGTCACGCTGAGGAACTCACGCAGTCTTTGTCCCCATCACCCTGTCCCGCTCACACTTACTCCACAACCATCACCCTGACACCCACACACTTAGTCTATCACTGTCACACTGACTCCTTCGCAATCACTCAGTCTCTGATAGCCTGTCCACCTCACACTCACTCTATCACTGTCATACTGAAACCCTCACACTCATTCTGTACTGTCAGTCTGAAACGCACACACTCACAACCTCACTCTCACCCTGAACCCTTCACACTCACACACTCACTATTACCCTGATCCACTCTGATTCACACTGTAACTGCAACACTGGCTCCCTCTCCTGTGGTCACTCTGATCCTGTCACACTTGCTACCTTCCTGTGTCCCTGAACGCACAATTCAAACGCTCACTGCCACGCTGAACACCTCACACCCACTCTGTCACAGTAACCTTGTCTCCATGGCACTCATTCCCTCATTGTCATTGATAAACACTCATACCGACAGGGTCCCACTGAACCCGTCACACTCACACGCTCACCGCCACCCTTACCCCTCACACTCACACTGTCACCGTTACCCTGACGCCTTCACACTCACTCAGTAGTACCGTAAACATAACCCCCTTCAAACTCAGTCTCCGTTAACCTGACCCCCTTACAATCACTTCATCACCATCACCCTGACCCCCTCACGCTCTCTCTCTTTCACAGTCACCCTGACCAGCTCACACTCATTCTGTAACTACCACCATAACACCATGATACTCATTCAGCCATTATTATGCGGACCCTATTTGACTCCTTCCTTCACAGTCACACTGACCCCTTAATCTCACTCCATTCCCATGAACCTGACTTCCTTATACTCAATCATTGATTGTCAAGCTGAAACCCTCATGCTCACTCCATCACCGTCACTCTGATACCCTCACTCTCCTGCGGTCACTCTGATCCTGTCACACTTGCTACCTTCCTGTGTCCCTGAACGCACAATTCAAACGCTCACTGCCACGCTGAACACCTCACACCCACTCTGTCACAGTAACCTTGTCTCCATGGCACTCATTCCCTCATCGTCATTGATAAACCCTCCCACTTACTGCATCCCTGTCACCCTGACAACGTCATACACACACTCAGTCATCATCACCCTGATCCCCTCACACTCACTCCATCGCCATCACCCTAAACCCTTCACTCTCTCTCTTTATGACCGTTACCTGGTCACCCTCACCCCCTCACTCCATCACCATAACCTTGACCACGTCTAACACACTCTGGCACTCTCACCCGAAACCCCTCAAAATCTCGAGGTCACCGTCAACCTGATGCAGTCACACTCATTCCCAAACTGACCCCCTCCGTCAGCACCACCATTCATTATGATCATGGCTGGTCATCCTCAATCATTATCCTGTTCCTGCCTTATCCCCATAACCTTTGAAGGTCTTTGACTCTCCTTAAGATCTCTATGCAACTCTTTCTTGAAAGTTTCCAGAGAATTGGCCTCCACAGCCCTGTCGGGCATAGCATTCCACACACCCACCACTCTCTGGGTGAAGAAGTTTCTCCTCAACTCTGTTCTAAATGGCCTCTCCCTTATTATCAAACTGTGTGCTCAGGTTCGGGACTCACCCATCAGATGAACCATTCTTCCCACCTCCAGAGTGTTCAATCCTTTAATAATCTTAAACGTCTGAATCAGATCTGCTCTCAGCCTTCTAAACTCAAGGGTATACAAGCCCAGTCTCTCCAATCTTTCATTGTAAGACAGTCCCGCCATTCCGGGAATTGACCTCGTGAAAATCCGCTGCATTCCCTCAATAGCCAGAATGTCTTTCCTTAAATTTGGAGACCAAAACAGCACACAAGATTCCAGGTGCCGTCTCACCAGGGCCTTGTACAGCTGCAGAAGGACCTCTTTGCTTCCACACTCAATTCCTCTTGTTATGAAGGCCAGCATGCTGTTAACTTTCTTCATTGCCTGCTGTACCTGCATGCTTGCTTTCATTGACTGATGTACAAAAACACCTAGATCTCGTTGTACCTCCCCTTTACCTAACTTGACTCCATTTACATAGTAATCTGCCTTCCTGTTCTTGTCACCAAAGTGGAAAGCCACACATTTATCCACATTAAACTACATCTTCCATGCATCTTTCCACTCACCTAGCCTGTCCAGATCACCCTGTAATCTCCTAACATCCTCTTCACATTTCACCCTGCCTCCTAGCTTTGTATCATCAGCAAATTTGCGAATATTACTTTTACTACCATTATCTATATTATTAATGTCTATTGTAAAAAAGTTGCTGTCCCAGCACTGATCCCTGCAGCACCCCACTGGTCACGGCCTGCTATTCTGAAAGGGAGCTGTTTATCACGAATCTTTATTTCCTGTCAGATGACCAATTTTCAATACAAGTCAGTATTTTGCCCCCAATACCATGCACCCTAATTTTGCTCACTAACCTCCTATGTTGGCCTTTATCAAAGTCTTTCAGAAAGTCCAGGTACACTACATCCACTGGATCTCCCTTGTCCATCTTCAGAGTTACATCCTCAAAAAATTCCAGAAGATTAGGCAAGCATGATTTCCCCTTCATAAATCCAAGCTGACTCTGACCTATCCTGTTCCTGCTATCCAGATGTGTCGTAATTTCATCCTTTACAATTGACTCCAGCATCTTGCCCACCACTGAGGTCAGGCTAACTGGTCTATAATTCCCTGCTTTCTCTCTCTCTCTCTCGTTTCTTGAAAAGTGGGACAACATTAGCTACTCTCCAATCTGCAGGAGCTGATCCTGAATCTACAGAACATTTGAAAATGATCACCAATACATCCGCAATTTCTAGAGCCACCTCCTTCAGTACCCTGGGACGTAGACCATCAGGTCCCAGGGAGTTACCAGCCTTCAGACCTAACACCATTGCCTGGCAAATATAAATTCCCTTCAGTTCAGGTCCTTCAGCCACTATTTCCTCTGGAAGATTGCTTGTGTCTTCCACAATGAACACAGATCTAAAGTCCCAATTCAACTCTTCTGCCATTTCTTTGTGCTTCGTAATATGTTCACCCATTTCTGTCTTCATGGGCCCAATTTTAGTCCTAACCATTTTTTTCTTCCATTCGCATTCCTAAAAAAGCTTTACCATCCTCCTTTATATTTTTGGCCAGTTTAACTTAATACCTCATTTTTTTTCTCTGCGTATTTCCTTCTTAGTTATCGTCTGTTGTTCTTTAAAAGATTCCCAGTCGTCCGTTGTCCCAGTCATCTTTGCTATGTTATACTGTTTCTCTTCTGACTTTATATGTTTCTTAACTTCTCTCTTCAGCCACGGCCACACCTGCCTCCTCTTAGGATTCTTCTTCCTTTTTGGAATGAACTGATTCTGCATCTTCTGCATTATACTCGGAAATACCTGGCTCCACTGCCATCCATCCTTGTTAGAGTATTGCACCATTGAACTTTGGTCAGCTCCTCCCTCATAGGTCCATAGTTAACTGTATTCAATGAAAATATTATTCAGTTCACTTCCGATTTTACTCTCTCCCTTTCAAATTGCAGATAAAAGCTTCTTATGTAATGGTCACTACCTCCTAATGCCACCTTCACTTCGATGTCCCTGATCCAATCTGGTTCGTTGCACAACACCAGATCCAGAATTGCCTTCTCCCTGTTATGCTGCAGCACTAGTTGTTCTAAGAATCCATCTCAGATGCACTCCACAAGCTCCCTTTCTTGGGTTCCAGTACCATCCTGATTCTCCCAGTCTACCTGCATGTTGAAATCCACCATATCTTTGCGACATATCTTTGTAGTAATATCTTTGCGACAGGCCAATGTCAGCTCCTTATTCAACTTACACGCTACGTCCAGACTACCATTTGGGGGCCTGCAGATAACTCCCAAGAGGCTCTTTCTACCCTTAGAATTTCTCAGCTATATCCATACTGACTCCACATCCTCTGCTTCTCGGTCCTCCTTCGCAAGGCACTGAATACCATTCCTGACCAACAGGACCACCCCACCCCCTCTGCCCGTCAGTTTGTCGTTACGATAGAATATAGCATTGAATATTCATTTCCCAGGCCCTGTCCACTTGAAGCCGCGTCTCCGTTATCCCCACAACATCATAACTGCCAATTTTCAAATGAGCCACAAGCTCATCCATCTTATTTTTAATGTTTTGTGCATTCATATGTAATATTTTTAATTTGTTACTGTCCTCAACCTTCCTATCAATCCCTATTTCATTTGACCTTACGGCATGATCCCTTTGTGAGTTTTCAGCTCCATTGATTCTGTTGTCTTTCTTGACTTCTCTTGTTCTAACTTTCCCTTCAATTTCCTTCTTAAGCTTCCAGTTTGTCCCCACGCCCCCGCTATTTAGTTTAAACGCAACTCTATTGCAGTGACAAACCTGACTGCCAGAATGCTGGTCTCCCATCTATTAAGCTGCAAGCCGTCCCTCTTGTATAATTGACCATTACCGCAAAACATACCCCAGTGATCCAAGAATTTAAGTCCTTGCTTCCTGCACCAGTTCCCCAGCCACGCGTGCAAGTCACTTATCTCACTGTTCCTGTCCTCTCCAGACCGAGGAACTGGAAGCAAACCAGAGATAACCACACTAGACGTGCTGATTTTCAGCTTTCTTCTGAGTTCTCCGAATTCCCGCTGTAGAATGTCCCTCCTCCTCTTCCTGGCATCATTTGTGCCGACATGTACCACCACCTCTGGATCTTCACCTTCGCCCTTGAGCACTCTGTCTGCGATATCCTTCATCCTAGCACTAGGAAGGCAACACACTATCCTCAAATCCCGCCCGTTGCCACCGAAACCCCATTCATTTCCTCTCACTATGGAGTCCCCTATTACCATGGCTCTTTCTGCTGTCTGACTCCTCGGGTCTGCCTCCACGCCAACATTTGATTGGCAAACCTGACCGCCTCGCGGACTGTCAGTGTCATCTGTCTCTCTTGTTTCCAAAAGATTCAACCTGTTCCTAACAGATACTTCTACTAGGGTCTCTAGCACTTCTCTCCTGTCTGCCTTCCTCACTGTCTTCTCCCTTCTGGTATGCTCAGTGTAATCAACTCGCTGAAGGTACTGTCCAGAAAGATCTCATTTGCTTGGATGAGCATGAGGTCATCGAGTTCTTTATCAGTGCTACAATATGCTCGGTCAGAAGCTGAAGGAGCACACACTTTCCACAGTATTACGAGCCAGACACACCAGAGTACTTGACCTCCAACATCGTGCACACAGAACCAGCTTTGCAGTCAAGGAAACATACGCAGACACGAGGAGAATGTGCAAACTCCACATGAATAGTCGCCCAAGGTGGGACCTGAACACCGGTCTCTGGCGCTGGGAGGCAACTGTGCTACCCACCGTGCCACCATAGGACCTGGGACTTATAACACACCTACTTAAATATCAGTCACTCAACTTCCCAAGTAGCCTCTGCGCTCTGACGTCACTTCCGCCCACCTCACGCTACTCTCCGCTGCACCCAGACCCTGACACACTACCTGCAATCACAGTCACCCTGTCACCGTCGCACTCCAACATCACCATACAGATCACCCCTCACAAGTATTCTGTCGCCATCTCCTTGATGCCTCGCATTCATCCGTCACTGTCGCACTGTCTCCCACACACTCACTCTCACACCAACACACTGACCCGCTCACACTGACTCCATCACAATAACCCTGACACCGTCAACCTGACCCAGCAAACTCACTCCCTCCCTGACCTCCTCACAGTCACTCTGTCACCGTCACCCTGAGCCATTCACATTCACAACATCATTGTCACACTCACACCCTGACATTGACTCCATCATCATCATCACCATGAACTTCTCACACTCACTCCGTAATCATCAGCCTTACTCCCTCACACTCACTCCATCACTGTCACGCTGACACCCCAACACTCACTCTGTCAGTCACCTGACACGCTCACATTCACTCAGTCACTGACACCTGCAAACCCCACAGTCAGTCACTGACACCTGGATCCCCTCACACTCATTCCGTCATCGTTTCCCTGAACCCTTTATACTCACTCCGTAATTGTCTCCCTGAAACCCTTACGCTCACTCAGTCACCCTTTCCCTGACCCACTCAAAGTCACTCCGTCATTGTTTCCATGACCCCCTGACGCTCACTCTATCACTGTTCCTCGGAAAGGGTCACAATCACTAAGTCACCATCACGCTGAAACCCTCGCAGTCACTGCATCAGTTACAACCAGACACACATACATGCACTCCGATCCTGATATGCTGAGGTACTCACCGTCGCTCTGAGCCCCTCGCACTCTCTCTGTCCCCGTCACCCTGACCCCGTCGCACTCATTCTATCACTGTTTAGCTGGCACACAAACACACATTCTGTCCCTGCCATGCTGAGGCGCTCACAGTAACTCTGTCACGTTCACCCTGTGCCCCTCACAATCTGCCTGTCCCCGTCACCATGAGGCCGTCACACTGCCTTTGTCCCTGTCACCCTCACCCCCTCACACACACTCCATCTTTGTCACCCTGACGCCGACACACTCAGTCCGGCTCTGGTACGCTGCCCACCTCAAACTCACTCCGTCACCATCGCCACCACCTCTCACATAGTCGCATTGGTCCCATTGCACTCACTCCATCACCGTCACCCTGACCCCCTCGCATTCACTCCATCAACATATCCCTGACCCATTCACACACACACTCCATCACCATCAGCCGGAACTCCTCTAATTGTGGGCGGCACGGTGGCACAGTGGCACAGTGGTTAGCACTGCTGCCTCACAGCGCCAGAGACCCGGGTTCAATTTTCGCCTCAGGCACTGACTGTGTGGGGTTTGCACCTTCTCCTCGTGTATGCGTGGGTTTCCTCCGGGTGCTCCGGTTTCCTCCCACACTCACTGTGTCACCATCACTCATAAACCCTCAAACTCACTTTGTCCCTGTAATCATGACCACCTCAGACTCTCTCAATCACCATCACCCTGACGCCCCCACACTCACTCCAACACCTTCCCCCTGACCCCTTCAATCTCACTTATTTCTGTCACCCTGACCACCTCAAAATCGCTCCATCATGGTCACTCAGTTCTGGGATGACGCCCTCACACTGACATGGCCACTGTTACACTGACGCCCTCACATTCACCTTCACCCTGACCCCATCGCACTCACACCATCACCATCACTCTGACCTCACACTCATCCGTCACTGTCTCCCTTTAGTCCTCATATTCACTCCATCACACTAACCTATGACACCCTCACACTTACTCCGTCAGCATTACGCTGAAATCCTCACACTCACTGTCACCATCACCCTGAATCCCCCAGACTCTATCGATCACCGTCACCCTGACATCCTCACCCTCACCCTTACTCCAGCATAATCACTCTGACCCCATCACGCACTCCGTCACTATTAACCTGACAACCTGAAACTCACTCTGTCAGCGTCACCCAGAACCCCTCACACTCACCCAGTTTCTGTCACCGTCTCCCCTCCACGCTGACTTAGTCTCCATGCCCCTAACCCTCCCACACTCACCGTGTCATCGTCAACCTAAACCCATCATGCTCATTCCGTAACTATCAGCCTGAGCACTCAATGCAGTTTGTCACCACCACCAGGACCCCCACACGCTCACTAAATCACCATCACCCTGTCACCGTAATACTGATGCCATCACACTAATTCCACCACTGACTCCTTGACATTCTCACACTGGCTCGATCACTGTCAGCCAAACCCCATCACATTCACTCTGTCACCATCACTTTGATTCCCTCACAGCCACACACTCATGGTCACCCTAATCCGCTCATATTCACTCAGTCACAGTTTCCCTGACAGGGTCACAATCCCTCAGTCACCATCACCATTACTCCGTCACACTCACTGCATCATTGTCACACTGACGCACAGATACACAGTCACCGTCACTCTGTCCCACTCACACATACACTCTACCACCGTTGTACAGACCCCCTCACACTTACTCTCTCACCGTCACCCTAACCCCCTCACATTCACTCTGCCATCGTCACACCAACTCTCTCACACTCACTCATTCACTGTCAACATGATCCGGTCACAGTCTCTACGTCACTTTCAATCTGATTCCCCCACACACTATCTGTCACCGTCAGTCTGAACGCCTTATACTCATCCTGTCACTGTCACTCTAGCTCCCTGACATGAACTTGTCATCGTCACCCTGTCCCCATCAGAATCACTCCCTCACCATCACCCTGACGCTCAATATCACTCCATTCCAGTGACCATTACGTCCTTACACTCAAACCCTTATTGTCACTCTGACAACCTCACACTCACACCGTCACCATTACAATGAACCCCTCACTCTCACACCATCACCCTGACTGGGTCACGCACACTCCCACCCTGTTCCCTTGACCATTCAACCTCAAGCCCTCACTGTCACGCTGAACCCCTAATGCTGAACACTGTCACAGTAAACCTGACTACATCACACTGACTTCTTCATCGTCATTATTAAACTCTCCCACTTACTCCATCACTGTCAATCTTGACAACTAACACTGAGTCTCCCAATATCACAATGACCACTCACACACACCACATCATTGCCAGCCCGATCCACTCACACTCTTTCCAACACTGTTCAACCTGACCTCCCCACATTCACTTGGTCATGGTCATCCTGCACCCCCACACTCACTCCATCACCATCACTCTGCCCCCCTCAACACTCATTCCATCACCATCATCCTAGCCCACTCACACTCTCATGTCGCCCTGATCCCGATACACTCACTCCATCACTGTCGCCCTGACACCCACACACTAACTCTATCAATATCATAGTGATCCCCTCACACTAACTTCTTCACTGTCACACTGACCCCCTCGCATTAACTCCATCACCATCACACTATCCCCACATACTCAGTCAATCACTGTCGCCCTCAATCCCTGCCACTCACGTTGTCACCGTCACATTGGCTCCATCAAACCCACTCTCTCACCGTCACCCTGATACCTTCACACTCACTCCGCCTCCATCACACTGAGCCCATGACAATCAGTCCATCAGAGTAACCCTGACTACTCACAGTCACAAGCAGCCTGACACACTCACAGTCAAAAGCAACCTGACCCACTCACACTTAGTCACTATCACGATGTACACCCACACTCACTCCGTCAATGTTTCCCAGATCCCCTTACACTCACTCAGTTACAATCAACCTGGCACCCTCACACTCATTCACTCATTGTCAACCTGACCCCCAAGCACTAACGCCATCACAACCACACTACCTACCCTACACTCAATCCATCACTCACACCCACAACTCTCTGACACTCACTTTGTCACTGTCACACTGACCCCCATCAGAATCACCGCCTTACCCACACCCTGATACCCTCACACTCACTCCATCTCTGTCACGCTGACCCCATCACACTCAGACCGTCAAAATAACACTGAATAGTCACAGTCATAGACATCCCTACACCCTCACACTCACTCAGTCACCGTCACCTTGTCCGCTCACATTCACTCCGTCACTGTCACGCTGACCCCCTCACAATCACTCTGTCATCCTGATCCTTCACACTCTCTCCATCACCAACACCCAAACCCAATTCCACACAGTCACCCCGCTACCCTGACCCCCTCACACTCAAAACCTCAATTCCATCCTGCCCACCTCAACCTCAATCTGTCCCCTGACCATCTCACACTCATTCCATGTCTGTCTCCCTGGCCACTTCACTCACACTGTCAACGTCACCCTGACCCTATCACAACCCTCTGTCATCCAAACCCAATTACATTCAGTCCGCTCAGACACCTTAAGACCCTTCGCACTCCAGCCCTCAAAATCACCCTGACCACCTGAGACTAACTCTGTCACAATGTACCTGACCACCTCGCACTCACTCTGTCAGTGAAAACTTTACCCCCTGCACGTAGTCAGTCACCATCACCCTGAACATCTCACACTCACTCAGTCACTATCACCCTTACCCTCACACACTTATTACATCACTATCAATCTGAACCCCACACATTCACTCATTCACTATCTTTCTGAAACCCTCACACTCCCTCCGTAACTGTCATGCTGTCCACCTCAGACTCACTCCATTGCCGTCACCTGCCCTCCTCACACTCATTCTGTCACCCTGATCCCCTCACACTCACTCTAGCATTGTCACCCTGACCTTCCAACATACACTCTGTCACAATCGCCCTGACACCAGCGTTAAAATTCTTCACTGACTCTCTCGCACTCAATTAGTAACCATCTCCCTGACTCCCTCACACTCACTCTGTCACCCTGACAACCTCACACTCACAAACTGACAGTCACCTGACTCCGCGCACACATTTCATCACCGATACACCTACCCCCTTACACTCACTCCTTTACTGTCACACTCACACCATGACACTCCATCTGTCATCGTCACTCTGACACCTTCGCATACTCTCATTCACCAGCAGCCTGACACCCGCACACTGACTCCATCAGGGTCATCTGGATCGCCTCACACTCACTGCAAACCCCCCACCATGATCTCCCCACACTCACCCTTCACTGTCACCCTTACCTCCGTCCATTCACTCCATCACTGTAATGTATGATACCCTCACACTTACTCCATCAACGTAACCTTGGCACAATCACATTCACTCTGCCACCATCACAATGACTCACTCACACTCACTCCATCACCATCACCCTGAATGCATCACACTCACACCCTCAATGTCACCTGACACCCTCACACTCCCTCCATCGCAGACACTCAGACCACCTTATTCTGACTCCGTCGCTGTCACACTCTGACACGCAATCTGTCACCGTTACCATCAGCCTGACACCTTCACACTCAAACCATCGCCCTCACCCTGGTCTGATCACATTCACTCCATCATTGCTACCTATACTCAGTCTGTTGCCCTGACCCACTAATAATCACTCAACTGCCATCACAATTACCGCCTTATACTCAGAATGTCACTGGCACATGCATACCCTAACATGCACTCTCTCACTATCACCCTGACCCCAATTATCCTCCCCGCGGGTCACCTCACACTTCTCCATCTCTGTCACCATGACCCCTGCACACTCACTCCGTCACTGTCAGCCTGACCTCATTACATTCACTTTGTCACCCAGACCCAATCATATTCAGTCCTCCCTGCCACCCTGGCCCCCCTCACTCAGTCAATCACCATCACCCTGACTCCATCACAGTCACTCCTTCAGCAATCGTCTTTCCCCCTCGCACATAGTCAGTCACTGTCACCCTGAACATCTCACACTCACTCTGTCACTGTCACCCTGAAACCCTCACACTCTCTCTGTAACAGTTCCGCTTCCCAGTCTCACAGCCACTTCATTCTGTCACCATGATCCCCCTACACTCACTATGCCACTATGCCACTCATTCTGACCCTCTCACACACACTCTGACACCATCACCCTGACCCCCTCACACTCTTTCTGTCACCCTGACCCCCTCAATCCCACTCTGTCACTGTCACCCGGACCCCCTCACATTCTTTCCGTCACCCTCATGAATTCGCACTCACTCTGTCCCCCTGAAACCCCATACATTCACTCCGCTGTTATCACCCTGACCCTCTAATGCACATTTGTCACCATCACACTGAAGCCCTCACTTTCATTCCATCAGTTTCATACTGACGCCCTCAATCTCATTTCATCACAGTAACGCTGGCACCATCAAAATGTCTCCATCACTGTCACACTAACAGCTTACACACATACTCCATCACTGACACACTGATCCCCTTACACTCACTCTGTCACTGTCACACACTAACACCCTCACACTCAATCTGTAATCGTCATTCTGACACCCTCACACTCACTTCTTCACCACCAGCCGGACACCCGTTCACCCTCACTCCATCACCGACATCCTGACCCCCTTACATTCCCTCAGTTACCGTCACCATGAATGCCCATTTCTCATTGGTCACCGTCAGACTCACTCTGTTTCTGTTACGCTCACTTGCTGATTCTCACTCTGTCCCCGTCACCGTGACCCCATCCGACTCCTGCAATCACAGTCATCTTGAACCCATCACACTCACTCCATCACCGACAATCTGAATCGTTCACTCTCACGCCGTCATTCTCACTCGGTGACACAGATGCAGCCATCCTATCACCCTGAGACCTCAAAATCAATCCGTCAGTGTCACACTGACTCCCTCATACTCAATCGCCAAATATCACACTACACCCCTCACACTTCCTCTGTCACTGTCACCCGCAGCCCTCTCACCCACTCCATCACACTGACCATCCTCATAAATACCCCGTCACTGTCACCCAGGCCCCCTCACACTCACAGTCACTGTCACTACGGTCCCCTCAAACTCACGCAGTCACAGGCAATCTGACCCCCTCATAAACACTCAGTCACTGTCACGGTGTCCCCATCACACTCACTCCCTCACTGTCACCCTGACGCCTCGCACTAACACAATGTCCATCACACTATCCCTCCACACTCAATCAGTCACTGTTACCCTCAACTCCCTGACGCTCACCTTGTCAAGTCACAATAACTCCATTAGACTCAGTCCGCTGTTGTCACTATTATCATCTCATGCTCACTCTGTCATCATCACTCTGATCCCTGCACGCTCACTTTGTCACTGTCACACTGACCTCCTCACACTCAATCCATCACTGCCACCCTGACATCCTCAGTCTCACTCCGTCACTGTCACCCTGAACCCCTCAACCTCACTCTATTACAGTAAGACTAGCATCCTCAAACTCTCTCCATCACTGTTACCCTGAAACGCTCACACTCACTCCTTGAACGTCACAGTCAAATTTCTTTCCTCACACTCACTCCATCACTGTCACCCTGACACCCCCACACTCAACTGGGTCACTGTTACCCTGACACCCTCACACTCAATTTGTCAACGGTAACCTTTACCCACTTACTCCCAATTAGTCACTTTTACCCTGAACTTTTCACACTCCCTCCGTCACTATCACCCTGACCCCCTCCACACTATTCCTTTATAGTAACCCTGACCATTTACACTGATTCTGTCACTGTCACTGTGACTACCTCACAATCACTAGCTCACCATCACACTAACCCGCCTCACACGCACGACATCGCCCTCACCCTGATGTGATCACATCTACTCCATCACTTCTACCCTGGCTCCCTCACACTTCATCAGTCACCCTCACTGGCACCCTGTTCCCCCGCTGATCACTTCATCATCCCTACGCCGCCCACCGTCATACTCGCACAGTCACGCTAACCGGCTCACACTATTTTCCTCACCGTCACCCTGACCCCCTCAGAATCATATCATCGCCATAACCCTGAATCCCTCACACTCACTCCATCTCTCTCAACCTGACCTTATCAGACACCATCCCTCACCATCCCTGTGTACCCCTCACACTCACACTGGAACTACCACCCTGACCATCACACTCACTGTGTCAATGTCACCCTGGCTACTCACACACTCTGACTCCATGTCTGAAACACTGACCACCTCACACTTACTCCACCAAAGTCACCCTGAAACTCACACACTCATTCCATCACTGTCAACAGGTCCACCTCACGCTCACTCCATCATCGTCAACCTAAGACCCTCACACTCACATAAAAACTATCACCTCACACTCACTCTGTCACAGTCACTCAGACACACTCACAGGCACATGGTCATTGTCACCCTGACCCCCCCCCCCCCACACTCACTCTAGAACTATTACCCTGAACGGTCAGACTCACTACGTTGACGTCACCCTGGCCATATCACACTTACTCCATCTTTGTCATCCTTGCCACATCACATTCACTGCATCAACTCGATTTCCTCATAACCACCCCGCCTTCGTCCCTGGGATCTCCTCACCCTCACTCCGTCACTGTCAGCCTAACCGTCTTCCCCTCACACACACTCGGTTACTGTCACCAAGACCATCTCACACTCACTGCATCACTGTCACCCTAACGAATTCAATCTACTCCATCACCTTCACCATGACCCCCTTACACTCACTCCGTCACCCTGACACCCTCACACTCAAACCATCATTGTCACCTCGACCTTGTAACAATAACTCCTTCTATGTCACTCACTCCATCACCGTCAGACTGAACCCAAACACTTACTGCATCAGTGACCCACTGACTCCCTCACACTCACTCCACCTTTTTCTCCCTGACTCACCAACATTCACTCTTTCACCGTCACCCTGAAACCCTGATATTCACTTTGTCACCCTGATATTCTCACACTCACTCCATAACCGTTACCATCACCCATCACATTCTCTGTGTCACCCTGACCCCCTCACACTCTGTCAACCTGACCGCCTCCCACTTTCTATGCTGTTGTCAGTCTGACCCTCTCACACTTACTCTGTCAACATCACCCTGACCCACTCATACACACTCTGTCACTATCACTCTTACCTGCCTCACTCTCACTCCACGGCCCTCAACCTGAGCTGATCACATTCAGATCATTACTGCAACCCTGACCCCCTCACACTCACTCCATTGCCTTGACCCACTATCACTCCACCTCCGTCATACTTACCACCTTACACTCTGTCTTTCATTGGTGCACGCACACACTGACCCCCTCTCTGTCACTGTCACCCTGACCCAATCACACTGAGTCCATTTCAGCACAAATTTCACCTCACACTCACTCCATCACTGTAACCTGAGCCACTCACACTCACTCCATTACTGTCATACTGACCCTCTCGTTTTCACTCCATCACTGTCACCCTGACCCCCTTCCACTCACTTTCTAACCATCATCCCGATTCCCTCACACTCCGTCCATCACGGTCACTTTGAACCCTTCAGTCTCATTCCATCACAGTAACATTGGCACCCTCAATCTCTCCATCTCCATCACCCGGACCACCTCACACTCACTCCATCACCATTGCCCTCATGCCATCACACTCACTCCATCACCATGACGCTGACGCCCTCAGTCAAACTCGGTCACTGTCACCCTGAACCCCTCAGTCTCACTGTTACCATTACCCCGAACGCCTCTGTCTCATTCTGTCATCGTCATCTAAACAGATCACACTTAAACTGTCCCTTTCACCCTCACTCGCTGACTCTCACTCTGTCTCCATCACCCTGGCCCCATCAGACGCACACACATTCTGTAACTGCCAATCTGACCCACTCACATGCACTCCATCACTTTCATCCTGACTTCCTTGCACTCAGTCTGTCACACTCACCCTGTCCCCATCAGATTCCCTCCGTCACCCTCACCCCTAACACTCACTCCATTCCCCTCATCCTGATCACTTCACACTCCATCCCTCACTGTCACCCGACTATTTCACACTCACTCCATCACTGTAACCTTGACCACCTCACACTCACTTCGTCACCATCACCCTGAACACACACATTCACTCTGCACACAAACCCAATCACACACAGTCCACCCCGCCATCCTGGCTCCCTCCCACTCAAACCCTCAAAGTCATCCTGCCAACTCAGTCTCACGTTGTCACCCTGGTCACCTCACACTCGCTCCATCACTGTTACCATGAACCCCTCAAACTCACTCAGTTATAAGAACGCTGGCCCACTCACACTCACTCCTTCACCATTACCCAGATCACTTCAAACTCACTCCATCACTGTCACCCTGAACCTCCAAACCCACTCCCTCATTTTCACGCAGAATACGTCACACGCACTCCGTCACCATCACCGTGAATACCACACACTCACTCCATCACAGTAACCGTGACCCCCTCACACTGTCAATTTCTTCCTGACCACATCACACTCACTCCATCACAGTATCCCTGACCTCCTCACGCACAATCCGTCACCATCACTGTGAACCCTACACACGCCGTCCATCCCAGTCACCCTGACCGCCTCACACTCACTCTGACACTGTCAACCTGACCCCCCACACTCACACCCTCACTGTCACCCTGATCCCTTGACACTGACTCCATCACTGTCAACCTTGCCCCCTCACAGTCACTCTGTCACCGTCTTCCTGACCACCTCACACTCATTCCATCACTGTCACCCTGACATAATCTCACCCACTCAGTGAACGTAACTGTGAACCTCTCAGACTCACTTCATCACTGTCACCTTAACCCCCTCACACTCATTCTGTCACAGTTACGCTTACATTCGCGCTCACTTCATTACACTGTCACACTCACAACAATCCTCACGCCCCTGCACCATCACACTCATTTCCTCTCTCAATCCACCAGTATTACACTCACTACTGTGCTCCCTCACCAGTACCCCACATGATCTCCAAAAGTCACGCTCAATCTCACGCTTCATCTACTAATGTGCCGCTCACTCCCGTGCATACCACAACTGTAAAGCTCACTCATCCGCACACTTCACCACCATCATGCTCGCTATCATGCACACTTGCTAAGCACCAAAGTCATCCCCTGACACGCTCTCCTACATTCTTACACATTCCCCTGCACACTGCTCCACCATAACACTCACTCTCCTGTACATGCACCCAGAGTCGTAGTCACTCACCTGCACTATTCCATACCATCAAGATCACTTCTCTGTTTGCAACTCAGTCTTTTCTCTCACTCATGCAAGTGGTGTCCCGCCATCATACTCCCTTTCCAGCTCACGCCCCAACCATCACGATCACTCCCCTGTACAGTCCCCGATCGTCATGCTCACTTCATGACCACCGATACTCGTGCTGACTTCGTCTGCAGGAAATGCAGTCAGATCCCGATCCTCACCGAACGAGTTAGGGAACTGGAACTGGAGCTGGATGAACTGAGGATTATTCGAGAGGCTGAGAGGGTGATTGATAGAAGCTACAGGGACATAGTTACGCCGGAGAACAGAGGTAGCTGGGTAACTGTTAGAGGTGGGAAGGGGAAGAAGCAGGCAGTGCAGGGTTCCCCTGTGGTCATTCCCCTAAAAAATAAGTATACAGCTTTGGAAACTGTTGGGGGGGACAGCCTTGCAGGTGTAAGCTGCAGTGAAGGGGTCTGTGGCTCTGAGACTCAGAAGGGAAAGGGGGAGAGGAGGAGAGCGCTATTTATAGGGGACTCTCTAGTCAGAGGGACGGACAGGCGGTTCTGTGGACATGGGCAAGACTCTCGGATGGTTTGTTGCCTCCCGGGTGCTAGGGTCCGAGACGTTTCGGACCGTGTCTTCAGAATCCTTAAGGGGGAGGGTGTGCAGCCAGAAGTCGTGGTAAACATTGGCACCAACGACATAGGTAGGAAGAGGGGTGGGGAGGTCATTCAAGAGCTCAAGGAGTTAGGCTGGAAGCTAAAAGCTAGGACAGACAGAGTCGTCATCTCTGGGTTGTTGCCGGTGCCACGTGACATTGAGGCAAAGAATAGGGAGAGAGAACAGTTGAACACGTGGCTGCAATGATGGTGGAGGAGGGAGGGCTTCAGATATTTGGACAATTGGACTGCATTCTGGGGAAGGTGGGACCTGTATAAACAGGACGGGTTGCACCTGAACCAGAAGGGCACCAATATCCTGGGGGGTAGTTTTGATAGCACTCTTCGGGGGGGTTTAAACTAATTTGGCAGGGGGATGGGATCCGGACTTGTAGTCCAGCAAGTAAGCTAGCTGTGTGTCAGGATGCCCAAGACTGTAGGGAGGCTGTGGAGAAGGTTGCGCTGACAGGGACTACTTGCGGACACAGAGATGGGCTCAAGTGCGTATACTTCAATGCAAGGAGTATCAGAAATAAGGTGGGTGAACTTAAGGCGTGGATCGGTACCTGGGACTACGATGTTGTCCATCACGGAAACATGGATAGATGAGGGACAGGAATGGCTGTTGGAGGTTCCTGGTTACAGATGTTTCAGTAAGATTAGGGAGGGTGGTAAAAAAGGAGGGGGGGTGGCATTGCTAATTAGAAATGGTATAACGGCTGCAGAAATGAAGTTTGAGGGGGATCTGACTCTGGAGGTAGTATGGGCTGAAGTCAGAAATAGGAAAGGTGCAGTCACCTTGTTGGATGTTTATTCTAGGCCCCCCAATAGCAGCAGAGATGTGGAGAAACAGATTGGGAAACAGATTTTGGAAAGGTGCAGAAGCCACAGGGTCGTAGTCATGGGCGACTTCAACTTCCCAAATATTGATTGGAAGCTCTTTAGATCAAGTAGATTGGATGGGGCGGTGTTTGTGTAGTGTGTCCAGGAAGCTTTTCTAACGCAGTATGTAGAGTGTCCAACCAGAGGGGAGGCCATATTGGATTTGGTACTCGGTAATGAACCGGGACAAGTGGTGGGCTTGTTAGTGGGTGAACATTTTGGTGATGGTGACCACAATTCTGTGACTTTCACCTTCGTTATGCAGAGAGATAGGTGCGCACAACAAGGTAGATTTTACAATTGGGGGAAGGGAAATTACGATGCTGTAAGACAGGATTTGAGGAGCATACGTTGGGAGCATAGGCTGTCAGGGAAGGATCTGGTGGAAATGTGGAACTTTTTCAAGGAGCAGATACGACGTGTCCTTGATATGTATGTACCTATCAGGCAGGAAAGAAATGGTCGTGTGAGGGAGCCTTGGTTGACGAGTGAGGTTGAATGTCTAGTAAAGAGGAAGAAGGAGGCTTACATAAGGTTGAGGAAACAGTGTTCAGACAGAGCAGTGGAGGGATACAGGAAAGCCAGAAGGGACCTGAAGAAAGGGATTAGGAGAGCTAAGAGAGGGCATGAAAAATCCTTGGCGGATAGGATCAAGGATAACCCCAAGGCAATTTATGCGTATGTGAGAAACCTGAGAATGACGAGAACGAGGGTAGGTCTGATCAAGGACGGTAGTGGGAGACTGTGTATTGAGTCGGAAGAGATAGGAGAGGTCTTGAACAAGTACTTCTCTTCAGTATTTACGAACGAGAGGGACCGTATTGTTGAAGAGGAGAGTGTGAAACGGACTGATAAGCTAGAAGAGATACTTCTTAGGAAGGAAGATGTGTTGAACATTTTGAACAACTTCAGGATAGACAAGTCCCCCGGGCCGACGGGATATATCCTAGGATTATGTGGGAAGCAAGAGAGGAAATTGCAGTACCGTTGGCAATGATCTTCTCGTCTTCACTGTCAACGTGGGTGGTACCAGGGGACTGGAGAGTAACGAATGTTGTGCCCCTGTTCAAAAAAGGGAATAGGGATAACCCCGGGAATTACAGGCCAGTTCGTCTTACTTCTGTGGTAGGCAAAGTAATGGAAAGGGTACTGAGGGATAGGATTTATGAGTATCTGGAAAGACACTGCTTGATTAGGGACAGCCAACACGGATTTGTGAAGGGTAGGTCTTGCCTTACAAGTCTTATTGAATTCTTCGAGGAGTTGAGCAAGCATGTGGATGAGGGTAGAGCAGTGGATGTAGTGTACGTGGATTTTAGTAAGGCATTTGATAAGGTTCCCCACGGTAGGCTTATGCGAAAAGTCAGGAGGCATGGGATAGAGGGAAATTTGGCCAATTGGATAGAAAACTGTCTAACCGGTCGAAGGCAGAGAGTGGTGGTAGATGGTAAATATTCAGCCTGGAGCCCAGTTACAAGTGGAGTTCCGCAGGGTTCAGTTCTGGGTCCTCTGCTGTTTGTAATTTTTATTAATGACTTAGATGAGGGAGTCGAAGGGTGGGTCAGTAAATTTGCAGATGATACGAAGATAGGTGGAGTTGTGGACAGTGAGGAGGGCTGTTGTCGGCTGCAGAGGGACTTAGATATGATGCAGAGCTGGGCTGAGGAGTGGCAGATGGAGTTCAACCCTGCCAAGTGTGAGGTTGTCCATTTTGGAAGAACAAATAAGAATGCGGAATACAGGGTTAATGGTAGGGTTCTTAGTCAGGTGGAGGAACAGAGGGATCTTGGGGTCTATGTATATAGATCTTTGAAGGTTGCCACTCAGGTGGATAGAGTTTGTAAGAAGGCCTATGGAGTATTATCGTTCATTAGCAGAGGGATTGAATTCAAGAGTCGTGAGGTGATGTTGCAGCTGTACAGGACTTTGGTTAGGCCACAGTTGGAGTACTGTGTGCAGTTCTGGTCGCCTCACTTTAGGAAAGATGTGGAAGCTTTGGAGAGGGTGCAGAGAAGATTTACCAGGATGTTGCCTGGAATGGAGAGTAGATCATACGAGGATAGGCTGAGAGTTCTCGGCCTTTTCTCGTTGGAACGGCGAAGGAGGAGGGGTGACTTGATAGAGGTTTATAAGATGATCAGAGGAATAGATAGAGTAGGCAGTCAGAAACTTTTTCCCCGGGTACCTCAGAGTGTTACAAGGGGACATAAATTTAAGTTGAAGAGTGGAAGGTATAGGGGAGATGTCAGGGGTGGGTTCTTTACCCAGAGAGTGGTGGCGGTATGGAATGCGCTGACCGTGGGAGTGGTAGAGTCAGAATCATTGGCGACCTTTAAGCAGCATTTGGATAGGTACATGGATGGGTGCTTAATCTTGGTTAGAAGTTCGGCACTACATCGTGGGCCGAAGGGCCTGTTCTGTGCTGTATTGTTCTATGTTCTATGTTCTATGTTCTATGTTCCTTGCACACACCTCCACCCTTATCCTCATATTTTTGCACATTCGTCCACCATCACTCTCACTTCACCGCACACTCTCCAACACAATGCTCACTCCATTACACAGTCCGCCACCATCACCATCACTCTGCTGAACACTCCCCGAGCATCTGCCTCATTCGCCCCAACATCAAGCTAACTTCCCCACAATCTCATCCACGTCACACTCACTGCACTGCACACTCACCCACAATCAAACTCACTACCCGCACTCTACACACTGTCCACGCTTACTACCCTGCACACTCACCCACAGTCATACTCGTTCCCCCACAGTCTCCCCCACCCTCACACTCTCACAACCCCACCATAGTGCTCACTTGCCTACACGCCCCTACCATCGCACCCCCACGCAAACACCCCCACCATCATTTTCACCCCCCCCACACACACCCACAACAACATATTCATTCTCACACAAAATCCCCCACCTTCACACTCACTCCCCTGCAGTCACACCCAATGTCATTTTCATTTGCCCCTCCACTCCTGCACCATCACACTCAGTCGACTGCACACTGCTCCACCCTCACACTCACTCTCCCACACGCTCTCACACAATGAAGTTCACTCTCCCACACACCGCCCCAGTATGACACCCTGTTAACACCACACGCACCCACCGTCACAGTCACTCCCCTATCCACCTTTGCACTATTACTCAAACTCCCCCACGCACTCTGCTACCATCACACTCCCTCCCCCCATGCACCACTTCCTTTGCATCCACTCCTCGGCATATACCTCCACCGTTTAACTCACACCACTGCACACTCACGCACCATCCCACTGACTCCTGCACACACTCATCCACCCTCATGCATACTTGTCGACACACTCCCCCACCATCATGTACACATCCCCACACGCTCACCCACCATCACACTCAGTGACCCGCACAGTCCACTTCTGTCCAGCTCACTCCTGCACTTGATGTCCAACCGTCTCGCTCACTTCACGACACACTCCCCCACATTCCCTCTCACTCCCCCCACATACACCACAATGTCATGCTCACACCCTTGCACGCATTCTCACTGTTATTTTCATACTCCACGCACACTGCCCCAGTGTTGCTTTCATTCCACCGCGCACATGCCACCATCACGCTCACGTCTCCTTGCACACTGCCGCTATCATACTCTCACCCCGCCAGACACTACCCAGTCACTCTCTCCTCCCTGCACACACCCCTACCATCACACCTACACCTCTGCATGGCCCCCCACCGTCACACACAATCCACTATGCACGCACAACCACTATTACAATCAGTGTCCCAGATCCTTCCCCACGGTCATGCTCACTCTCCAATCAGACACACTCCCGTGCACACTGCCCCACGGTTACGCTCACTCCCCCCCCCCCCACAAACACGACTACAGAACGTTCATTACATTGTACACTACCCCACCATCACACTCACTGCCCTGCACACTACTCTGCATTATGGTCATTCCCCCAACACTCCACCACCATCACACTCACTTTCCAGCAGTCTCCCCCACCGACACACTCACTCACCTGCACACTTTAGCATCATCACACTTAAGCCCCCACACACTTCTCCAACGTCACTATCCCTCCCCATGCATACTCCCACCATGCGACTCCCGCTGTTGCACACTCTCCCACTGTCACTACCCTAAAAATCACGAACCTTCATGCTCACTCCTCACACACCTCCCACCCTGACGCTGATTCCCTGACACACTCCTCTACCGTCATGCCTCCTTGCCACACACTCCCTCACCATCACGATCACTACTCTGCCCACACCAACACTGTCAGAATCTGTCCCTCACACAATCCTGCACTACCATACTCACTCCCTCTTGCTTCCCGATTGTTATGCCCACTCCCCGTGCACTCCCTCACCATCCCTCTCACCTATATGTTCCCCTCCATCAAACGCACTTTCTCATCATCGTGTCGACTCCCCACAAACTCTGCCAACATTTCACTCATTCTCCAATGCATTCTGCCACCGTTCACACTCACTTCCCAAACACTATTCCATCATCACGCTCACTCTCCATGCACATCCCCACTGTCACACTTACTCACTAGCATATGCTCCCACCGTCACACTACTCCCCCGCACCCTCCTCCACTGTCATGCTTACTCCACGACACACGCTCCCATGGTCACGCTCACTGCCTCATACTCCCGCAATGTCGCACTCACTCAGTAGGACTCTCCATAAACATCACACTCACTCCCCTGCATACTCCAATATCATCATGTTCACTTCCTGCACTCTGTCCCATGGTTACACGCACTCAAGCAGTCACTCCAACATCACACTCACTCCCAAATATTACTGAACACTCTCATTCACCACCCTGCACAATTGCCCACTGTCACACTCACAATCACCCTCAATCACCTTCACTGCCTTGCACACTTCCCCACTTTAACACTCACTCCAACACACTCCCGCACTGTACACTCACTCGCACGTACTCTCCCCCACCGTCACTGTCTCTTCCCTGCACATTCCCAAAACCATCACGCTTATTCCTCTTTCCTCTACCTCACTGGAATGCTCTCCTCCCGCACACTTCTCCACATTTGCTCTCACTCCTCTGCGCACACACTAATCATCACACTCACTCACTCGCACACTCCCCGACCATCACGCTCACTCTCTCACATATTGCCCCACAATTCCGCTCAGTCCCTCATACTCTCCACCAATGTCATGCTTGCACCCATACACTCCCCCACTGTCACACTTACACTGCTACACTCTCCCCCATGGACTGGCTCGCTCAAATGCACAAATGCCAACGTCACTTTCACCCCACCTGCACACCCACATCGTCATGCTTACTCTCCTGCAAGCTCCCAAACTGTCAAAATCACATCCTCACCCAGTCCACTACCATTGCAATTACTCCCACATGTTTGCCCACCAACTAACTCACATCCCCAAATCCCTCCCCCATCATGTTCACACTCCCATACACTCCCCCACTGTCATGGTTGCTCCACTACACACTGCCTCACTGACAAGCCTACTCCCCACACGTATGCCCACCATCACCTTCACTCACTCACACACTCTGCACCATCATGCTCACTCCGCTGAATGCTCCCCACCATCACATTCACACCCCCACACAATTCGCCATGGCCACATTTATTCCCCTGCACACGGTCCTAAAATCATACTCACGACCAAGCATACGCCCCACAGAATGCTCACTTCCCTACACACTGCCACACCGTAGTGCTCAATACCCCGCGCACTGTCCTACCATAACACACATTCCCCTGCACTCCTTCCCACTATCCCGCTCACTCTTCCACGTACAACCTCGCCGTCACACCCATTCCTCAGCTCTCTCTCCCACTGTCATACCATCTCCCCATCAAACTTGCTCCCATCACAACCATTCCCCAGACACTCCATCACCGTCACACTCATTCCCCTGCATACGACAGCACCATCCTCGTCACTTCACTGCACACTCCCCGACCATCACACTCATTCCCTCTACACTCTTCTTCACTGTAACCCTCTCTTCCCCGCACAAGCCCATACGATCATGTTCACACTCCTGCACACTTCACCACAGTTAAGCTGACTCCCCCACAAGTTCTGTCACCATCACGTTCACTCCCCAACCAACGTATTGCCTCCCCCACCCTCTCCCCTCAACGTTACGCTCTTTCTCCTCCCACATGCCCACATTGGCATGCTCATTCACCCGCGCATTTCCCCAACATTTTGCTCATTTCTCGTGCACTTCGTCACCATAACGCCTATCCGGCTGCACACTCCCCACCATCACACTCACTCTGCCACACACTCCCTTATCATCACATTTACTTCCCTTACACTCTACTCCACTGTGACATGCTCTACCCTTCCCACGCCAACACCATAGCCCTCAGTCCTCCGCACATTTACCCACCATCATGTGCTGTCATCGTCAAATTCACTCCGCCACCCACTCCCCCGTCATCACTCTCCCTCCCCATACACTCATACCGCATCACGCTCTCTCACCCGCAAATGCCCTCACTCTCATGTCCACTCCCCAGATACATTGCAACCATCGCACTCAGTCTCCCACACGATGCCACTCAATCACCCCACACAGTCTCCTACAATCATGTTCACTCCTCGTACACTGCAGCACCATCGCACCTACTCTACAGCACAGTCCACACCGTCACGCTCATTCGCCTGTATTCCCCCTCACCCGCACACTCCCTACCCTAAGCATTGGTCATGTGCCATTGATCACTTTCCCACTCAGATCAATCAGCATCAACAATGGGTTCCACACAGTCTCTTCCGTGTGAAGAGTAGATTACTTACACTGTGGAAACAGGCCTTTTGGCCCAACAAGTCCACACCGACCCGCCGAAACGTAACCCAACCATTCCTGTACATTTACCCCTTTGCCTAACACTACGTGCAATTTAGCATGGCCAATTCACCTGACATGCACATCTTTGGACTGTGGGAGGAAACCAGAGCACCCGGAGAAAACCCGCGCAGACACAGGGAGAATGTGCCAACTCCACACAGTCAGTCGCCTGAGTCAGGAATTGAACCCGAGTATCTGGCGCTGTGAGACAGCAGTGCTAACCACTGTGCCACCGTGCCGACCCGTGAAGCAGCCTGTTGTCCAACACCCACCCTTTAGCCCCTGCCACAGCCGATGGTACCTCCCCCATTATTACCTCCTTCTTACGACTAATGCTCTCACATTCACCGAGCAAGACTTTTGTCCCAAGCTTCAGGCGATTAAGTGAGCAACAGCCTGACACACCCCATTCAGCTTTGCTGCCCCAGCATCGGCCTGAATATCCACACCCCTCTTTTTTCCCCAGCAACGGAATGTAAAGAGAGGTTTTGAGGAAGAGAGAATTGGAGAGAGGGAGTATGGGAGGTAACGAGTGCAGAACGCAGAAAGCGCAGGAGAGTGGGGAATGGAGGGATAGTGCATTATATTGTAAATGGAAGACAGAGTGTGAGACACAGAGGAACAGTGTGAACATGGCAGGGAGATATGGAATGGAGAGGGAAAAAGGCAGAGAAATGAATTGTGCAAAAGTCCAGGTTCGAGTGGGGAGAGGCAGAGGTGAAAGCAAGGACAGAGTGACTTAATCCCACCTGCTGAGTTCAGGCCCATTCCCTCCCCTTCCTGTGGACCAGGACTTGGGGCGGAGTCTGTCTCTCTCCAGCTCAGTTTCTTCAAAGCAAAATCAAACAACAATAACATTCACTCTGCTGCTTTACGCTTTTTAATGAACCTTATTTGTTGTTTACAAATTGAAGTGATGGAGTACAGTCAGTGGGATGTTGCTGTTGCTCATTGGCCCCTAAGTTGTGAGAAATATTCTCATGTGTCCCTGTAACCCCACTGTGGGGTAATGTTGGGCAGACAAGAGCTACCCTCAGTCTGTTAACATCGAGAGAGACTGCTTAGTGAGTAAAATTAGTGAGTAAAATTAGGGCGCACGGGATTGGGGGCAAAGTACTAGATTGGATAGAGAATTGGTTGGCTAATAGGAAACAAAGGGTAGTGATTAACGGCTCCATTTCGAAATGGCAGGCAGTGACCAGTGGGGTACCGCAGGGATCCGTGCTGGGACCGCAGCTTTTTACAATATATGTAAATGATATAGAAGATGGTATCATAAATAACATTAGCAAATTTGCTGATGACACAAAGCTAGGTGGTAGGGTGAAATGTGATGAGGATGTTAGGGGATTACAGGGTGACCTGGACAAGTTAGGTGAGTGGGCAGATGCATGGCAGATGCAGTTTAATGTGGATAAATGTCTGGTTATCCACTTTGGTGGCAACAACAGGAAGGCAGATTACTACCTCAATGGTATCAAATTAGGTAAAGGGGCTGTTCAGAGAGATCTGGGTGTTCTTGTCCACCAGTCAATGAAGGCAAGCATGCAGGTACAGCAGGTCGTGAAGAAGGCTAATAGCATGCTGGCCTTCATAACAAGAGGGATTGAGTATAGAAGCAAAGAGGTGCTTCTGCAGCTGTACAGGGCCCTGGTGAGACCACACCTGGAGTACTGTGTACAGTTCTGGTCTCCAAATTTGAGGAAAGACATTCTGGCTATTGAGGGAGTGCAGCGTAGGTTCACGGGGTCAATTCCTGGAATGGCAGGTTTACCTTACACGGAAAGACTGAAGCGACTGGGCTTGTATACCCTTGAGTTTAGAAGACTGAGAGGGGATCTGATTGAAACGTATAGGCTTATGAAAGGACTGGACACTCTGGCAGGAGGGAACATATTTCCGTTGATGGGGGAGTGCCGAACCAGAGGACACAACTTAAAAATACGGGGTAGACCATTTAGGACAGAGATGAGGAGAAACTACTTCACACAGAGAGTGGTGGCTGTGTGGAATGCTCTGCCCCAGAGGGCAGTGGAGGCCCAGTCTCTGGATTCTTTTAAGAAAGAATTGGATAGAGCTCTTAAAGATAGTGGAGTCAAGGGGTATGGAGATAAGGCTGGAACAGGATACTGATTAGGAATGATCAGCCATGATCATATTGAATGGCGGTGCAGGCTCGAAGGTCAGAATGGCCTACTCCTGCATCTATTGTCTATTGTCTATTGTCTATTGCTTCACATCTGAAACTCTGAACTGATGTGAGGAAATCCAGAATTGACTGATTAACGACTGAATTTGATTGAGTGATGAATTTAGGTAAATGGATATTTCAGCGCATTCTTCAGAAGCTGTCTGAACTTATTCTGTGTCACCGCATAAATTGCGGTGTTTGTGCAGCAACTGAGGAGTTGCAGCATTAAGCCCAATTCCCGGAGATAAGGATGGAGATATACGGAGCTGTTCCCAATGTCGTGAATCCTGACCCACATAGAATAAAGCATAAATAATGACCATAGCAGGATAAAATTGACCGAGATCGAAAACAGTAAAATGATAGATTTTATTCGATTTCTCATTTCTGTGTCCAACTGAGTGTCCCCATTGGTGGCAGCTACGAGTCTCCTGCGGACTCTGCTGGTCACTAAAATGTGTGTGGTGGTGAGACCATTGAGCATCAGAATCAGGAGAAATGGGAGAGCCGGGGTTACAGTGTAGTGGATGGACTGGATTTTGACCCAGACATGGGAGGAATGAACACCAACTTTTGCATAACACAACCAGCGGCGGTTGTTCATCACATACCGCGTTGTGAACATAAAATACCAGAAAATGTTCTTTAAACAGCTCAGCACAGTCACTGCTCCCAGAACCTCTGCCGCCGTTTTCTCACTGCAATATTTACTTTTCAGCTTCTGGCAACAAATGGCCACAAACCGATCAAAGGTGAAAGTAACGGTGAACCAGACAGAACAGTCAATGGATGCATAAACCAGGACGATGTGGATATTACACACGGGGATGTACTTGTAAAAATAAAACAACTCTGCATAAACAACGGGAATTCTTCTCAGTATCAGTTCGAAGGTAATGACCAGTAGATCTGCCGCTGCCATGGCCACCAGGTAACGTTTCACACATGGAGACAATCCACAATCTTTCTCACGCAGGACGTAGATTGTCAGTGCATTAACTGTGAGGAAGGAAAACAAGCAGATTATCCATCAGCCTGGACGCAAATTTCCTCATCTGACTGAGGACCCAGTGAGATTATCGAAAATGAAACTGTACACAGGGAATTATTACTGAAATAATTGGAGCTGCAATAACAAATGGGAAATTCCTAATTTACTGACAAACTGTAACAAGCTCCAAGACACCCTCCCTCCCCAAATGCACAGGAACACGTCCATAAGAACAGATGGTTCCTGAAACATTGCCACACACTTGATCACTCGAGAGCAGGCACAGGTCACTTCTTTCCAGATCCTAATATGGAGGGTGAAAAGGTTGCTGAAAAGGTTGCTGCTCTGAAGGATTCCTTGAAGACAAACGGAGTTTCGAAATTTCTGGTTTTTAGTCTAAGTTGTGATTGATCCTGTGTCGTGAAGATATGTAAATGCAGGGAAAACGAACTCAACACGATCACTGCCTGAGGCACTTCGGAACAGTGTCTTTCTCCCTGGAACGGGATTCTTTCCCTCTGCATTTGATCATTTGTGCAATTCATTGACGTCCGGCCGTTCACAAATAATATCCAGGATAGAATGTTCGGGGAATGTCCGTAATAAAATATTGGGTACAGAATATTCCGGGAAATCTTCCACAGCTACTTCCGCACCATTCCCAATATTTTCCTCCGCTACACTGGTGACTGTAATGGAGTTACCTCTTGCTCACACGAGGAGATTGATCAGCTCATCACCTGCGCAAATATATTCTAGCCAATCTCAATTTGGCCTGGACCATCTTGGGCATCTAATCCCTTTTAGACCTCGCGATCTCCATTTCTGGCGAACAATTAACAACGGACATTTCCTACAAGCGCACTGACCTACATAGATACTACACCTCCTTCTACCTTGCCTCTTGTACAAACGTGATTCCTTATTCACAATTGCTCTATCTCCATCCCACCTGCTCCTAGGAGGACCAATTACACCGCAGACAAAACCCAGTTAGCCTCCTTCTTCAAAGATTACAATTTACCTTCACACATGTTTGATAATGCCGTCCAGCGCATCTCATCCACTTCCTGCACCAGTGACATCCAACCTCAGTGCTCCCAATGCAACAAGGACAGACCCCCTTCACCTTCCACCCCACCAACTTCTGCATACATCGCATCATCCTTTGCCATTTACGCCACCTACAAACAGACCCCCCAACTTGGAATATAGTTCCCTCCTTCCCCTGATAAGGCGCCATTCCCTCCACAACTTCCTCGTCAGATTGACGCCCTCCACCAGCCCTCATCCCACTCTCGACACTTTCCCCAGCCATCGCAAGACATGCAAAATATGCGCCCATATCTGCTACCTCATATACATCTATGGTCACAAAGGATCCTTTTGCATCCGACAGAAATTTATCTGTATAAACGCCAATGTCTTCTACAGTATCCTTTGCACCCAATTTCGTCTCATCTACATCGGGGATACTGGACGCCATCTTGCAGATCATTTCAGAGCATGTCTCTGGGACACCCACAGCAATCACCACCACCGCCCTATGTTGAACTCCGCCTCCCACTCCAAGGACATGCAGGACCTGGCTTCTTTATCGAGAAACAATAACCAGCCGAAACCTTGAGGAAGACGCCTCACATTCCGCCGTGGGATATTGCAACTGAACAGGGGCAATGTAGATTTCATCATTTTCCGCATTTCCTCTCCCCCTATGTTATCACAATCTGAAGCCTCCAAATCGGCACCACACCCTTGACCTTTCCAGCATATTTCACTTTTTCTGGTCAGCTCTCCTCTCTGACCTATCACCTCGTACCCCACCTTCACCTGTCTATCACATTCTCAGCTACCTTGCCCTCAGCCCAACCCCTTTCCATTTGTTTCTCAGCTACCCAGCCCAGAAGGCCCATTCCTGATGAAGGGCTGATGTTCAAAAAGTTGATTCCCCTTCTCCTCGGATGCTGCCTGACCTGTTGTGTTTTACCAGCATTACATTCCCAGTTAGAAAACAGTCTGACACCATCCTACTCAAAGAATCAGGCCTGATGGTTAATGTTTCATGAAGCACTATCACCATCCCTGGGTATATCTTGAGCCATCGGCAGGACAGACCCAAAAGTAATGGGGGTTTCCTGGGGTACAGTTAAGGAAGGGGTTTCCCTGCAATTCCCCAACGTTGATTTCAGGACCCGGAAAATCTCATGCTAACAGGTCAAATGTGGTAAAGGAAATCGCCAGAGGATGGATATGTCCTTCGCCCCTCCACCCCACCTCTCAGTGGTAACTCAGTTCCCTTTGATTTTGAAAACAAATCAAAGGAAGCACTGCGGGTGAGAAGGACATAGAACATATTATGGGTCAGCGAATTCATGACCATCACCAAGTGTGTCTCCACAGGTCCACCACTGACTGAGAAGAAGAGACATCAGATACACAACAACCAGACTGGGGCAAGTGATGGGGGAACCAAAAAGAAGGAAACATTCTCACCAAACTCCTTTTTCCAGATGGATCAGTCCTTAACAGTATCTGTTGGAGCTGTCAGCACACAGTCCTGGTGGAGGGAATGCCCCATCTGCCTCATATTGAAGATCCTGTCCATTCTATTATATGTCATTCCCTCCTGTGAAATAGGACATATTTCGAAAGGACCAAGCAAATGGAAACTGGTCCTCAATGAGGCATCATGGGCTATCAGCAGCTGCAGCATCAATGGCGTTCCCTCCCTCATAAAATCAGAAGTGGACTGCTTAGCGATGGTTCCAAAATGTTCAGTAACATTCATAACTATACCTATACTGAAGCAGGCTATTCAGCCCATCAAGTGTTTTAAACAGGAACAGAATGAGACTATTCAGCTATTCGAGCCTGTTACTCAGCAATTGAAGCTAATCTTTTAATATCTCATTCCTGGTCATTGGAAAATGCAGGGAACATTCATCCTTTCAAAACAGCCACACAGGAATATGGGGTGACTGGTTAATGAGCCGGGAGAAACTATAACTTAGGGATAAATGTGTCTTTATCAGTTCAACACAAATTAACGACTGCAGTGGCACAGTGACCAATACTGGGGCCTCAACGGTTTGCAATGTTTTCGAGAAAAGCAACAGATGCATTCTAACTTAGATAGACAGAAAATTAATTTATCAAGAGGAGGTAGAGAATCTCTAATTGGATAAGCAATGGACAATGACTTGGCAGCTGGAATGTAACGTGGATATATGAAAAGTATGATATTTATCAGCAAGATTAACAGGCTGTATGTAAAATTAATGTAGGGTGATAACAGGACTTAGAGACACACTGTTGCGTTCAGCCTGACCTTTTCAGACATGGGAAGTGTTGCTCCATCTCCCTGATGGTCTGCTCACTAATGTTCCCAGTGGCCCCACAGCTCTCGTTACACACGGGATATTTTGAAGTGGTTGTTTGGCGGTGTGGAGTGATGAGGGGTACTGTGCTTTGAGCCGTGTTCCAAGGGGATAGCCTTTATTTTGAAAGCTATAATTTCTGGCTTCGTGGAGACCTGAAGACAATAGGAATAGTTGACTGCTTCTGCATGAAGAAGCTGTGGTTACTGCCAGGACAGTGGGTATTCACGAAGATGATGTACTGGACATAATCACGCTGCAACATTAATGGAGTGGGAGACGGAGGGTCCTATCACAAAATGAGAATGAAAGGCATTCCAGGTCAGCTCAAATTGATAGGTATAATACATTTTCAATCCATAACAGAGAACCATTAAATCAGAGGAGATATCTCACCAGCACACAACACTGTGTCGATCAAGATCTGCTCAGTCCAACCCAGCAATCTGCCAAGTGCAGAAAACTGTGCAGATCACAGCAGTGCATTGCTCTATAAACCCAAACTCGACATCTGTCCAGCAAGGGGGCCTGTCCAGACCACAGCATTGCCTCAATCTTTAAACTAGGACTAGATGTATGTTCATCAGTGGGAGCTATGCAAAACACAGCAGTGCATTGATCTTTAAACACAGACTAACTATCAGTCCAGTACGCCGAGCTATGCAGAGCACCAATCTACAAATCCGGGTTAGATGTTTTTCCATCACCGGGAGCAATGCAGGCCGCTGTACTGCATTGATCTATGAACCCGAAATGGAAATCAGTCCAGCACACGGACCTACGCAGAACACAGCAGTGCATTGACCTATAAACCCAGACTAGGTATCTGTCCACAGTGTGCTGCTGGGAACGCACATCAGGCCAGGCAGCATGTTAAGAGCAAGAGAATCGGATTTTCGAGCATAAGCCCTGTTCAGATTCCTGATGAAGGGATTATGCCAGAAACGTTGATTCTCCTTCTCCTTGGATACTGACTGCCCTACTGTACATTCCCAGAAGCACACTCTGTTTTCCAGCATCTGACTCCTCACTTTCTCATAGGTCTCTGTCTAGCACTGGGAGCTAGGGAGACCGCAACACTGCAGTGATCAATAAACCTAAAAAAAGATATCTGTCCAGCAAGGTGAGCAACGCAGACCACCGCAGTGCATTGATCTATAGACCTGAATAATTTATCTGTTCAGCACCAGAATCTATGCAGTCAACAGCAGTGCATTTACCTACACATATGGACTCGATATCTGTCCAACACAGGGAGATATGCAGACCACAGCTGTTAACTTGCATCGAGGTCACCCTGAGTGAAGTAATTTTGGAGAGGTTGAGTTTAATTTTAGTTCGCTTTCTCCAACTTTGAATGCTTTTTTTGGAAATACTCTTCAACAGTATAGTGAGAATAGATTGTAAAGTTATGAAACAACCCCAATGGCAGCATACGGGCCACCAAAGGGCATATCTGCCTCTTTCTCTTATTATCTCAAGGAAAACGTTGCAAGGCTTTGGTAGAAAACTCCTCTGAGTTTTCAAAGGCATTCTTTGAAGAAGGAAACAGCGTGGAATATCGTAAAGATGGTGGCAGGATCAGAATGTTCCAGTTTGAACGCCTATTCTCCGCCGACACTTTGTGTCTTTCTTATTTATTCTATTTTCTGGAGAGTATTTTGTTGCCAAACCATTATATTTTTAACGTGACTCCTTTGGGAAAGGAGTACGTGAGTCCCAGATCAGAGGATCGCGAGGGGAATCAAGGCTTCAAGGTTTAAAGAAAGGTTCTGCCTGGAGACATGTCCAAGTGCCATCTGGATACTGGCCCGGGGCAGTCTGGCGACTGTTTCTGGTGCAGTTTGGAGACTGGGCCCCGTGCGGTCTGAAGACTGGGCCAAGTGTGACCTGGCGACTTGGCCCGGTGTCGCATGGACAATAGGCCCGATGCAGTTTGGAGACTGGTCCTGGAATGTTCTGCAGCCTGGCCCAGTGTGTCCCAGAGACTGGGTCTGCTGCGGCCTGGAGACTGGACCTGCTGCGGTCTGGACACTTGGACCGGTGTGCTTTGGACACTGGCCATGGTATAGTCTGGAGCCTGGGCCCTGTGCGGCCTTGAGACAGGGCACGGTGCGGTCTGGAGACTTAGACTGGTGTGGTCTGACGACTGAACCTGGTGTGATCTACAGTCTCGAGACGAGATATTGTATGATGCCGCTAGTAATATTTGGTCCAAAGAAAGATAGTAGTGGGAAGTGTTAGTTGAATCTGAGGCCATGGGGAAGCACTTCGTTCGTACTTTTCATCAGTATTCTCTTTGGAAAATGGCAATGTTATTCAGAATACAGAGATACAGGCTACAAGATTATATGGGAATGATGTTCACAAAGGGTGGGTTTCGCAATTTTGGAAGATCTGAATATAGATATTAACCCTGGGCCAGCGGGATTTATTCTCGGGTTCTCTGGAAAGCCGGGGAGGCGATTACAGAGTCTTCGACTTGAAAATATATGTCATCATTGTCGACAGGAGTAGTGCCATAAGACTGGAGGATATCAAAAGTTGTTCTCTTGCTTAAGAAGGGTTATCGGGACAACCCTGGTAACTAAAGGGCAGTGCGCCTTATATCAGTTGTGAGTAAGATGTTGGAAAATTCTGTGAGAGATAGGATTTGTACCAAATACTTTAGAATCTACACCTAGATTTCTTGTACCTATGATGGCGCGTAAGTGAAGTAATTGCAAACTTTCCACTGCAATCATTAAACTGCACGTGAAAATGAAGCCAATTCAATTCAAATGTAAGAGAGTCACTGTCTTTGATGCTCCTTCCAAACAAACCTGCTGCTTGGGCAGTGACCTGGAGCGTCCGGAGAGAATTTTATTACTTTACTTTAAACACAAGAGGGCGGGACAGACAGTGAGAAAGTGAGGGGGAACATTTTGATTCACATTTCAATAGATTTACTCTCAAAGAACATTCGCACAGACCATTGGAGATATTCAGCCCTTCATGTCTGTCTTGACATTCCGTGGCTGATCTGAACATGGCCTCACCTTTTTTTCCTCCTGGGAAATAAAGAAGGACAAGTGACTTTTATGTGAGAATGAAAGCATTTTGTGACCTGTGAACATTATTCTATTAGTTTGATAATAGTCCTGAAAGCGGATATACCTGCTCCCCAAGTTTACGTTACAACTTGGTGCAAGACTAATCGTGATAGAATTGGGCATAAACTTTCAAAAGATAATTGGGGGAAGCTGTTGAAGGTGAAAGGATATCAAGGAAGTGGGAGTCATTCAAAAGCGAGATAGTGAGACTTCAGGAATTACATGTTCCCGTCAGTGGAAAGGGCAATGCTGACAGGAGAAGGACACAGGACAATTCAGGGGATATTGAGGCTTTGGACAAGGAAAAATCAAGGCGTACGTCAGGTACAGGCAAGTGCTATCAAAGGAATCCCTTGAGCGTACGGAGTGTAGGAGAACACTTACCAGGGAAATCAGGATGGCAAAATGAGTGCATGAGGTAGCTTTGGCTCACGAGGTTGAGGAGATTTGAAAGAGATTCGACAAAAGAGAAACTGGAGAGATATTAGGGCCCCATAAAATCAATCATCCATCTAATGTTTGGCTCCACAAGAGAGGAGATGAATGAGGTTTATTAGGTCTATTGTCACATGTACTCACGTGAGGACAGTGAAAAGTGTACAAGTCGCCAGACGTAACACAATATTAGATACAAAGCTTCCCGTCCCTGCTCCGCCATGCTCCTCCCCCCCACCCACCTCCAAGATACAAAATCTTTGTAGAAATCAGAAAAATAAACAACACAAAATTAAATGTAAAACATTACGGCCATTCCTAAAGTAGTGGAAAAACACAGAAAATCAGTTCATTGTTTAACAACTGAGTACATAAGCGTTTGGCCATGCTGAGTTCACACTCTACATAAGGACTCGACCTCTCCCACTCCGCTGCCTTATCGCCTCTTTCTCCTCAAAGGGTGAGGTCCCACACAAAGGCTTTACGTCAGTATTTACTCTCGAGGAAGAGAGGAAAATCAGGGAAATTAAAAATAAGTGATCTTTGAAACGAGACCACATTACAGTAGCAGAAGAGCTGACGGTCTTAAAATGAATAACCATAGGTTAAAAACCCGTGACATGTTCAAATGTATCCCGGAATCACTGCAGGAAGCTGGGGAAGGAACTGTGCTAGCACGGGCTGAGATGTTTGTATCATTCCTTAGAATTCTGGTGAAGGGTTACTGGCTCATTAATTCCGATTTCTCTGCACAGATGTTGCCAGACTTGTTGAACTTTCGCATAACCTTCTGTCCTTCTTACTGATTTACAGACTCTGCAGTCCTTTCATTTTTTTTTATTTGTATCATTGACAGACACGGGTGAGGTGCTGAAGGATTTGAAGGCACCTAAAGTGGCAACATGATTTTTAAAAAGGCTGCCAGGAAATACAGACCAGTGACTCTGACGTCAAATGAGGCTGAATGTTTATAGGAGCTTCTGGGAGACAGGATTTACATGCATTGGGAAAAACAAGACTGATTAGAGATAGTCAGCATGGCTTTTTGTGTGGGAGAACTGGTCTCAAAAATAGTTTACATAGGTGACCAAGAAGATAGATGAATGGCAATATGCATGCATTGTCTACGTGGACCTGAGCAAGCCCCAACATTTGGAGAGCTGGGCAATTTGATAAAGCAATGTCTTAACAGTCGGAGGCAGAAGGTGCTGGGAGAGATTTGTTGTTTCTACTGCTCGCGGGTGACCAGCGGTGTGGTCACAAGGAGCAGGATGCTTCATTTCATTGTTTTTGTAAATGATTTGGATGGGATTGTAGGAACCTTGGAAAGTAAGTTTTATAGGACTATTATTATAGGGCAAGCCAAACAGAGAACCGCCACGGAATTCCGAGAGGCATGGCACTCATCCACAGATTCTATCAACAAACACATCGACCTGGACCCAATATACCGGCCAGTGCAGCGGACAGCTAGAATTGACAACCGGAAGCGACAGGGACAAATCACTATAAGTGCCGAGGAAACAACACAAAAGCGCCTCACAGTAGGCTCCCAATCACTGAGGAAGCCCCGCGACAGGGGACGAAACGTCTGCAACACAAATTTCCAGCTCGGCGAACAGAACCACAACAATGTTGCATTTTGTTCGACAAACCAGTGCAGGATTTATACAGTTAACGGTTGGGCTCTGGGCAGTGTTTTCCAACAGAGAAACCCAGGTTGCAGGCACATAGTTCTTTGAAAGTGAAATCGCAGGTCGACCGGGTAGGGAAGAGGGTATTATACACGCTTACCTTCAACTGACACACCATTGAGAACAGGAATTCGGACATCATGGTATGACTATGCAAGAGAATGGTAAGGACACATTTGGCGTACTGAGAACAATTCTTGTTGCCCTTCTATAGGAAGGATGTTATAAAGTGGAAAGGAGACAAAATATTTTAAATGACGTCGTGGGGATGGGAGGTTTTGAGATATATGGCAAGTCTGTGAGTTTGTTCCCTTTCCGTAGGATGTGAGGTTACCCTACAGAGGTTTAGAAAATCAAAAGGGGCACAGATAGAATGCACGGCCAAGGCCTTTTCCCCACAGTAGGTGTGTCTGAAACCAGAGAGGATAGGTTTAAGGTGAGAGGGAAGATATTTAAAAGGCATCTAAGGGGCAGTTGTTTCTCACAGAGGGTTGTATGTATATGTCGGCAGCTATCAGAGGAACTGGTATTGCTGAGTACAATTACAACATTTAAAAGACAATTGGATGGGTACATGTACAGGAAAGAGTTAGAGGAGTACATGCCAAAAGCAGAAACATAGAACTAGTTCAGTTTAGGAAACATGGTAGAGAGATTTCCTGATGCTGATGTGGTGCTACAGACCTCAGCAGCAGCAGAAGCATATTTATGTTCAACCATAATCTGTAACTTTTTCTGGGGATAATCCCTCAGTCTGCCATTACTACCGAGCCGATCTATGTTTGGGTGATAAGTGTGGGTGAACATTCCAGACAGAACCATGTGTACCTAAACTGATGGCAACCATAAAAACTACCGCATACTATACTTACATTCCAAACAGTTGGACTAACACCTGACAGAATGGGCGAAATAACCCCAAGACCAACAGTCCAACAGTCTGGCCACATTCAGTCATAAGTGGTGATGGACGGTTAAACAACTCACTGGAGGAGATGGCTCACAAATATCCCCATCCAAAATAATGGAACAGCCCTGTAGTTCAGTGTAAAATACAAGGATGTAGTATCTGCAGCATCATCAGCCAGAAGCGTTGAATCATTGATCTACCTAACCCCCACAGCATCACAAATGGCAGTCTTAAATCAATTCGATTTTCTGCACGTGACGTAAATAAACGACAGAAGACAGTAACCTGACAAAGTCAATGGGCCCTGACATCATTCCTGCAATAGGACTGAAGACTTGTGCTGCACAACAAGCCGTGTCACTGGGAAGTTGTTTCATTCCAGCTCCAACTCTGTTTTCTCCCTGGCAATGTGGAAAATTCCTCAACTATGTCCTATTCTCCAAGAGGCGAATAATTTCAATAAGAACATGTACCACACCCTCAGACTCATCACGACAGTGAAAATCGTGGAAGTTCTTCTTGACAGCTGTCGAGCTGCACAAAAACGGCCAAGCAAGGCGATCCATTGTATCAAATTGCTCCGAGGTCGAAGGGATAGACCCCGATGGAATTCATGATTTGGAGATGCCGGTGTTGGACTGCGGCGTACAAAGTTAAAAATCACACAACACCAGCTTATAGTCCAACAGTTTTAATTGGAAGCACGTGCTGTTGGAGAGCTGTTCCGTCATCGAGTTTTGTACTTTTGTAGTTTTTGGTTTTTAAGCCCGGATACATCATCGATCTTTTCCCTCCCTATCGGAAAAAGGAACGGGCAGTACAGTCCTACCGACCCTGTCGAGGCCTCCTTCCTAACATCTGACAGCTGGTGACAAACATTACAGAGCTTTCCCATAGACTGCACAGAAACATTGGGAAACGAGAAACCATTCAACACATTAAGCATCCCCCATTCCAGTTCTTGAACATCTCCCTCATGCACTTCTCCTCCAAAATGTATGCATCCCTCAATGTATTCAACCATTGGAAAAATATTAAATATTAACTTCAGCAGTCCATTCGATCCATCGTTTTGTACACCCATTCAATGTAATGATGTCTGATCCTTTATCTTCAAACCATGGTCCTGCGCTATCTCTTCCTATTTAGCGTCTATGCATATTTCAGTGCGTTTGATCTCACAGGCTTGTGTGGGACAGAATTCTCCAAGTTCAACAGTCTCTGGGTGCAGATATTTATTCTCGTCTCAATGCAGAATGTCCTGGCTGTACCTCATAATGTGGCCTCTTGTTTCAGAAGTCCCAGCCAGGGGAAGTATCATCCTTGTTTCGAATCTGTCTCACCGTCACAGGTCCATATTATTTACTCAGATCTCCACTCATTTTCCTAAACCCCTTGGAATACAGGCTCAGTTCACACGATGTATGTTCCCACAACACGCCTGATTTCCCAGAAATCCTTCACTGCACTCCCTGAAGGTTAGTTTTGTTCTTTATTAGGGACAGAAATCAAAACTGCACATAATGTTGCACAATGTTAGACAAGGGGTCTCACAAAATTGCAGCTGCAGTAAGACACCCTTACTCCTGTTTTCAAATTCCCTTGAAATGACGGTCAATACACCATTTATCTACCTAAATGTGACGAGTGTACAAGAAGATCCAGATTATTTCCAATATTACAGCTAACCATTTAGTGGGTATATGAACACTAGTCACTGTGTCAATGCCATTCCCAGCACTGATCTCTGGCACCAGAACTCACAACAGTGCATGAACGTCGAAGGTCTGTGCAGATTAAAACAAGAAAATCTGCATAAGTCCATTAAAAATAATATTTTTAACCTATCCCTTTTCAAATGACAGGCTACTGTCCTATTGATTCCACCAAAGTACACAACATCACATTTACACATATTGGTCTTCATGTGCCATGTACTTGTCCATTCACTCCACTTGTCTCAGTCACCTTGAAGCATGTTGATATCCTCCTTACCCACTCACAGTCAGACACCGTTTAGTGCTGTCAGCAGCCTTGGAAATATTGTACTTGGGTCTGACAACCCTATGTTTGAGGTATATTGGGAATACCTGGGACCCAAGGCCCAATTCCTCTCACACACCACGATACGCCCACCCCCACAAAAGTGTTCTCACACTCAGGGATCAGTGCAGAAGCCTCGTCTGGACTTCCTGGTTTGCTGCCGTTCATTGAGTACTCCCCTGTCTGCGTTTATAATTCTGAGGTTCATCACCCCATATTTATCAGTGTTACATTGCATCTGTCATTGATCTGGCCATTCCATCTACATGTTCCTGTTACATAAGACCTTCCTCCTCACCGTCAAACAAACACTTATTAACCACATTCCGTCCCCACCCTCAACATCAATATCTCCATTATTTTAGAGTGCCCCAAATAGGAAGTGACACAGCACTGATCCTTGTGTTACACGTCTCCAGTCACACAAACAGCTTTCTGCCACCACCCTCCTTCTCCTTCCACTGAGATAGTTTTGGATATAACTCGCTAAGTTATCCTTGATAACATAAGATTATAATAAATGTATCAGTTTCCCATGCGAGGTTTTGACAATGGATTTGGTGAGAAAACCATTAAAAGAACTCCTTGAAAAATTCCAATAAAAATCATTAGGCATGACTTCCCTCTGATAAAGCCATGGTGACTGTCCTTGATGAAACATTGCCTCTCAAATGGAGATCCATTTTATCCTTCTTTGTATTCTCCAATAGCTTCCCTGAAAGTGATCTGATCCTCACTGATCGATAGTGCCCTGGTCTTCCTGCACCACCCTTCCAGTACAGTGTAACCGCATCCATCCTCTAGCTTCTCTCTCCTGTCACCAGATTCTATATATACATAAAAAATTGGTCAGATCTTTTCTTCCTTATCTCCAAAAGCAGCCTGGGATAAAATGCATCCGGACCATTTTTATCCAATTTTTAGACCAGCTAAAACCATCAATCGAGCATCACATCTTATATCAATTTGCTAAATAGCTTCCCACTCCATCTTCACGAATTCTGTCCATGCCTCCTCCTTCAGGCACAGATGGTTTCTAATGGGTTCTAACTGTTCGTATGTAATATTATTCTGCTTGATGTCCTTGTGGAAAATCTTAGGACTCTCCCCAATCTTGCCTGCTACCACTTCTCCAAGTCCCTGTTTTATTCAGCACTTTCTGTGTGAAGTTTCTCGTTTTCAGTAAGATTGCTTTTCAATCGTTGAAACATCTAGGTAACACAGGCCGAGATCCCTCACCAGACAATCTTGCCATCTGTGGGATTAATCTGGAGAATGTCCTTTCAGTATATGTTGCTAGTATGTTCCTCCCTAGATCAGGACACCGAAACTTTACACAGTATTAAATGCACTGTCTCAGCAACACTCGGCTTAAGCGAGGGAAGTCACATTTACCTTTAATAAAAGTAAATTACTGTTCATGCTGGAATCAGTACTGAAAACAAAAAATGCTGAAGACCACAGCTGTTCAGACAGCAACAACGGAGAGAGAGCAAACTAATGCCTCCAGTCTGGATGACTGTTCGTTATCTACATTCTGATTCCCATAAAATAAAGGTAAACCGAAAATCTATCTTCATGTTTCCACATGTTTCTCCAATACCCATTTCTTCAGTTTCTGTCTAAAAGCCTGCTGTGGCATTTCTTTAAAAAAATCATCCTGAATATACAATTATATCATATCTGTTGGTTCTCCATTGTTTATATCTACAAGCGATATCTTCAAGAAAAAATGTCTGAAAATTATAACTTCCCTTTTGTATATGCATTCTCTTGAAGTTTGCTATTACTTTCTAAATGACCAATACCACATTTGTTATAACAGATTAAAACAGATACCCTCCTGTGCATGACAAGTTACTTGGTCTATACTTCCCCACTTGTCCTCTTTGGATCGTGGAATACATTTATAATCTTCCACATTGCACAGGAGAAGTAATGTGTTACCTAAAGCAATCAATCTGTGCATTGCGTCTCTCTCTCTGAAATTTCTGTAAGAAGTACATTTGTTCTGTCAGACTTATCAATCACTAACCTGGCTATGTTTTCAAACACGCCTCGATACTAATATGAATGATTTTAGTCTTTAGTTACACAAGTCTCATGGTCACTTTGTATTCTGGGAGATGTTATGTATTCCTCCACGAAGACACACACAGTATAACGAGTTAGTTTCCCTGCAATTTCCATTTTATCAGCAATAAATTATCCTGTTCACGTTTGTTCCCCACTGCTTAACATTGCACGTGGATTTAAAATTTCCTTTCAAATATTGTCAGAAGCTTTGCATCAGTCATTATGTTTCTTTTTTAGTTTGCATTCTTGATGTCTTTTTAATGCCCTTATCAATTTCTTAGTCCTCCTTCGTTCCAATGAATCCATATTGTCTTCCATTTTTCTGATCGACTTTCCTTGATAACATACAATTTTTAACTTTGTCTGTTAATCATGTTTGAGTCAACGTACCATTTTGCTATATGCACCTTGGAGGATATATGTATACAGTGCAACTTATAGTGTTTCGCTAAATGAAGGGCAGCACGGTAGCTCAGTGGTTAACACTGCTGCCTCACAGCACCAGGGCCCCGGGTACAATTCCTGCCTCGGGCAACTGCCTGTGTGGAGATTGCATATTCATCCTGTGTCTGCGTGAGTTTCCTCCAGGTGCTCCGGTTTCTTCCCACAGTCTAAATGTGTGAAGGTTAAGTGAATTGGTCATTCTAAATTGTCCATAGTGTTAGGTGTAGAGGAATGGGGCTGGGTGGGTTGGTGTGGACTTGTTGGGCCGAAGAGCCTGTTTCCACACTGTAGGGAATCTAATCAACAGAAAGAGCCTGTCTTCCAGTGTATCTTTATGACGTACTTTTAAAACTGCCACATTGCTGCTCATGCATTCATGACTCCAGTCAGATACACGCATTTTAATTTTTAAAAAGTTTGTATTCAAACGTCATTTAAAATTCAATATATTAAGATGGTTATTTCCAAACGCTCCTTTTCCGCATGGTTTTCAAATAGTTCTTCTGATCACACAGCAACTTCTAAACAGCCTGATCTCGAGTTCACTGTTCAACATATTGTTCAAGGAAAGCAGCTCATAGACACTCATGAAACCCATTTTCCCAGCATTAACATTAACTTTGATTCACATTGTTAAGATGCGATACTAATGTCTCCATAATTACTGCTGTACCCAAAATCTTGCATTTCTATTTTCCTATTTTGTAACATACGCAGCATTTTTTGTCACAGCATTGACAATGAGAAATACCTCCCATCAATATTTGATTATCCTTGCTGTTTCTAAGCTCCACTTTAGCAGATTCTGTGGAATCTGAGCGACATGGAATTGAGGAAAATTAATAGCCGATTCAGGCGAAATGTTTGGCCAAGGCATATTTGAAAATTGACATCATCTCGCCGCATCCTACACGTTCTTCACAAGTGTCATTCTGACATTTTCGCCAATTCTCCCGTTATGCTCGTGAAGTGGAGAAGAGCAAAATATTTCAACAATGCTGTTCATTCCCCCAAACAACTGAGACCGCTCTAACCTTAGTGGGAACCTTACAGCAGGCAGGTAAAATGTTGCCACTGCTGTACAGTATCTTAGTGCGATCACACCTGGAGTAGCGTGTACAGTAGCATCAACACTGAAGAAAGGATATTTGAATTAACCAAGACATTCTTCCCTTACCTTATTTCCGCTGTAAAGATTTTAATCATAGAATCTCTACAGTGTGGAAGCTGTCCATTTGACCCATAAATCCCACATTGAGCCTCAGGAGACCATCACATCGCAATCCGAAACACTGCTCTCGTTCAAATATTCCCTGTAACCCTGCACTTTCCATGATTAGTCCATCTAGCCTGCACATTCCCCGACGTCCTGGGTAATTTAGCACAGCAAATCCACTTATTCTTCAAATTTTGGGACTATGCGTCAAAACTGGAATATCAATGGAAACCTTGACAGACACGGGGAGAATGTGCAAACCCCGCACAGAGAGGTCACTGAGGCGGGAATTGAACGCGGGTCTTTAGCGCTGAGAGGCAGCAGTGCTAACGACTGAGCTACATTGCGTCGGTTTTAGAGCTTGCCTACATAATAAAGGAGCAGCACAGACTTGTTTCTATCTAGGGACATTTCCCACGTGAGGTGAATGTAACAACTACCACTTTACAGAATCACAGTGTGGCCGCTGATTTCCTGAAGGCTTTGCGTTGTCCCTCATCATAGATCACTTTGCAAGGAGCAGATTACATTTTTGTCATGTTCAACTTAAACATAGCTCACTCACACGAAGATTCAGCATAACACGCAATTAGCACAAATGGCAGCGTTGGGATTCAAGCCCACAGCGACATTCACAGTAAAGTTTATCAACAGCGCCTTTCCTTGCTCGGCCACACCACCGCGCAAAACTGAACCCATGAACAGAATTTGAATCGAACTCCTGAGGACATTAATACATTTCTGGCTGCATACGGAAGTGCACAATTACCTCAACCGAACACAACATCGTCTGATGGGGGGACAAGCCAAGCTTATAGGAGTGGGAGCGCTATTACCTTCAAACACAGGAAGCACGTACAATAGATAATTAACAAAATTAACATTTACTGTGTAATTCGAAAGAGATTACTTTGCTAAATCTAACACTTTGCTGAAATTTTAAGTAGACAGCCAAATTTTGCTGGATTCTGCAGGCAGAAAGCTTGCCCTTACAAGACTTGCAAAACTGTCAGAATCAGCAATAGTCAGGGAAAACATAAACTTCATATCAACAGCCGAATGTTCCCAGTTCCTGTCCTCGAGAAGGATGAACGAAATGTGGTACAAAAAGAATATGTGAAAGTTGTGCAGCCCCTCACATTCGGCAAATCCCAAGTGTATTGAGCACCCTGCAGAAGTTACAACAAAGCTTTCTCTTTGCTCTTGCTAGCATTTGATTCGAGTCGATTTAATTTCCACGACTGTAAACTTGGGGGCTCGTCCGGGACCACACGACTGGGTAAGAATCCAACTATTCCCAGGAGGTGTAGGCGCCAGCGCGTTGAAGGACGTTCACTTCCTCTCGAGCGCTGAATTGGTCCCTTTGCGTGAGAGGACTGGGAATCTGTGGATCGTCCCATCGCCGGGGTTTCAATCGAATAGGGCCGGGGTAACAGTCGTAGCTTGAGTAATCCTACATGGAGAATCATTCTAAGAGAATAAATAAAGCTGGAAGAGGGTCCAGTGAACTTTCACACAGTATTCGAGTAAACCTCAAGATAAGGGATTGCTGTCTCTACGGTGCTTTATAGAAAGCAATTTAAGGGTAGTTTGAGACTTGGAACCACTACTGTCTGAGTTAGACTCGCCAAAGATGTACCGGACATGTGGTTTCTTCGTTTGCGAAATCCAAGGCATTGAGGTGGATGCGCCCAATGTGAGGACGCACCTCCAGAGGTAAACACAAGTCAAAAAGGAAAAGATAACAGCACAAAGAAAGAGAGAGAGAGACAGCTGAGCACTTTTCCAGTAAAGTTGAAATGGGCTCCAACAAGAGCAAACGAAAAGAGGGTCCAGAGGGGACTTGGAATGGTCAAGCAAAAGTACAGTTTTTGTTAAATAATTACAGCCCAGAGTCTGTAAAATAGTTAGAATTGTGGATTAAGGAACGTGGTATTTCGGAGGGTGGCAGTTTTAGTTGAAGGCAGTTGGAAATGTTGAAGTCACAGTTGGAGGTGAGAGAGAAGGAGAAACGGAAGGGAAGAATAAAACCTATGAATTGGAGTGCTTATAAAATGTGGAAGGCTGAGGCTAATATCAGGGAAAGTAAATACCAAGTAAAAGATAGATCAGATTCGCGTATAAACACTAGCACACATGCAGACGTGCTTGGAAAACAATCTGATGAAACTGTGGAGTGTCTTAAGTCTGTTCCAGGTCCTGACCATGATGACTGCCGTCCAGTCCGACAGCCCCCCTATGAGATCCACCTGCCGAAGGTTCCAAGCCAGCAGCCGCCGTCTTAGGGTGTGCTGGATCACCAATAGCCTATCGTACCTGCAACCAATTGAAGTAAGAAGCCTAAAATGAGGATAGCCACTCCAAGACTGAAAGACATCCAGGGCCTGCTCACAATCAGTCCATGAAGGACGATAAGTCAGACGGCGAGAGTACCGACATACGATCATCTTAGCAGGTCGTTCTGAAAACACCAATGGCTGAGGTTGCAGGTCCAGGAGAGCGCCCAGTGCTGGTCCACCGATCATTGACCATAAAGTATTTGGAAACTGCATATGGGCAGTTGCCTGACCTACTCGAGGTTGGAGGTATTAAGTTCGCTGAGAAAGTAACAAAAGTTCTGTGTCGAGTTCCGTCCCAGGTCACATGAGATGAGACGTCTCCTGGGAAAAACAATCGTGCGGATGTCACCAAAATCAAGTATAAATTGTCAGCTGTAAACGTCCATGCCAAATCAACAAACCTGCAAGCCTAAGAGAACAGAGACTTAAAAAAAATGGAGGTATGGCATTGAGGGTGAGTTGGAGGTTTGGATTAGGAATTGGCTGACTGGATGAAGACAGAGGGTAGTAGTTGATGGTAAAGGTTCATCTTGGAGTGATGTTCCCAGCGGTGTTCCGCAAGGATCTGTTTTGGGACCATTGCTGTTTGTCATTTTTATAAATGACCTGGAGGAGGGGCTAGAAGGATGAGTGAGCAAGTTTGCGGATGATACGAAAGTTGGTGGAGTTGTTGACAGTGAGGAAGGATGTGTCAGGTTACAGTGGGATATAGATAAGCTGCAGAGCTGGGCAGAAAGGTGGCAAATGGAGTTCAATGTAGCTAAGTGTGAGGTGATTCACTTTGGTAAGAGTAACAAAAAGATGGGGTACGGGGCTAATGGTCGGATACTTGGTAGTGTGAATAAGCAGAGGGATTTTGGTGTCCATGTACACAGATCTTTGAAAGTTGCCACCCAGGTAATTAGTGTGGTGAAGAAGGCATATGGCGTACTGGCTTTTATTGGTATAGGAATTGAGTTCTGGAGTCCTGAGGTCATGTTGCAGTTATATAAGAATCTGGTGCGGCCGCATCTGGAGTATTGTATGCAGTTTTGGTCGCCATACTATAGGAAGGATGTGGAGGCACTGGAACGGGTGCAGAGGAGGTTTACCAGGATGTTGCCTGGTATGGTAGGAAGATCGTATGAGGAAAGGCTGAAGCACTTGGGGTTGTTTTCATTGGAGAAAAGAAGGTTTAGGGGTGACTTGATAGTGGTGTACAAGATGATTAGGGGTTTATATACGGTTGACCATGAGAACCTTTTTGCACGTATGGAGTCAGCTATTACGAGGGGGCATAGCTTTAAATAAAGGGGTGATAGGTATAGTACAGATGTTAGGGGTAGATTCTTTACTCAGCGAGTCGTGAATTCATGGAATGCCCTGCCAGTAGCAGTGGTGGACTCTTTCCTCTTTATTGGCATTTAAACGGGCATTGGATAGACATATGGAGGATAGTGGGCTAGTGTGGGTTAGGTGGGCTTGGATCGGTGCTACATCGAGGGACAAAGGGCCTGTACTACGCTGTATTCTTCTATGTTCTTAAATGCTTTTGCTCCACGCTGGCAGCCGCCTGTAGGGAGGCATTCCCAGTGCGAATGGACCCGACCAAATTTGCAATGTGTAAACAACAAGAAGGTGAGACAGTCTCCCAGTGTCCTACGCGCCTCAATGAAGTCCATAACGCCCATGGTGGACGGAGACCACCCGAGGACATGACGTCAGCAGAAATTACACCGTATGAAGCACAGCTGAGGAACTTCGTCATCAATGGAATCAAAGACGAAACAGTCAAAAATGTAAAAGAAACATGTATTATCGGGACACTAGAAAGCTGAATTTGATAGAACAATATGCGATATGTGCTGAAAAACATGCTGGCCCAAGCGAAGGATAAGCAGAAACTAAAGATGGAACAGCAAGCACATAAACGTCAGCTTACTATGATGCGAATGGTCAGCCGTTGGAGAGAGGTGCTACAGGGACAGAGACAGATGTGGAGGTCGTGGAAGAGGAAGACGAAGCGGTTATGGAAGAGGCGCTGGCAGAGGTAGATCTGGCAGGTACTTTGTTTGCGGAGCAATGGTCCACTGGCGAGACAGAGTCCGTCACGACAATCGCAATCGGCTCTGGAGACTGAACAGCAGGGTGACTGACAGGGGAACGCTGACGTGAAGGTGGGCTGCCCACAAGGTACAGGTAAGCTTCTTTCCCTTTTGCTTGGCAACGAAGGTTCCCTTATGTTAATCTCTTCTGCTAAACGTACAGGCACTGAGATTGCGAAGTGCGGACTATATATTCAATATTACTATGTTACGTATAAATCAATGCCTACCTCCATGTTATATGTGGAAGGCACACCAGGTACCTTTTTGGTAGATACAGGAGCAACATATTCAGTCCTTAAATTAAGCCAGATCAGACAAACGACGGAAATAAAGATGAGTGGAAGGCCCCTGAACACAATGGGTTCATCAGAAATCGTGATATGAGAGAGATTTTCGTCACCCCAAATTTGTGAACCGAGTACTGGGGAAGTATTCCAACGCTCATTTTTTTATAATCTGAATTCTGTCCTTTACATTTGATGGTTCAGGATCTCATAGTGAGTCTGGCTTGGATTTCCTCAGTATCCCAAGTGTTTGCACGTAATTCAAAGGGAATATCTACCCGTGCAGGCTGTAAAATACGACCCACGATCCCTGATGTATGTCTATGACTAGTGAGTAAGACAAAGAGAGATAAGTTCTGCAGTACAATAGCAGCACTGACAGAGGAATCATGTGAAAAGGATACACTTGTATTGTTCTGCCATCTAGCGAGGTTAGGGCAGAAAGCTGGTCTCACAAAGCTACAATTTGTGCAAAACAGATGAAGTTCTTAGGTCACATAATATCTGAACAAGAGAATGCCATTGATCAAGATAGAGTTCAAGCAATCCAGCAAATTCCAAAGTCTCACACGAAGAAACAAGTGCTGTCCTTTTTGGGCATGTGGTCCTACAGTAGAATGTTTATTCCACATTCCGCACCCCCTGAGGCGCCCCTAAGTGACATAGCCGATGAGAAAAGTTTTCAGAGCCTGAGTCCGTTGCAATGGACCCCAGAAACCGAGAGTACATTTGTTGATTTAAAAAGGCGCTCCAAACTACACCTACACTGATGATTCCGAATCCAAACAAGCCTTTTGTAAAAACTGCAGATGAGAAATGTGGCTGCATGGCATCTGTGCTGTTGGGCGATCATGGGGGAAAATTGAGGCTGGCAGCTTATTTTTCGGCTAAACTGGGCCCTGTAGCAGCAGGATTGCCTAAATACCTGCGAGCTATGACTGCAGCTGAAAAGGCTGTTGTAGCATCCAGGGACAGAGTCGGTTCTGGTGAATTAACCCTTCTGGTCCCACATGCAGTATCCTTCCTGCTTTCCGAGCGAAAGACAGCACACATGTCGGTAGCACATTGGCTCGGATACAATACTGTGTTATTGGAGATTCCATAACATGACAATAAAGAGGTGTAACGGCCTTAGCTCTGCTAGCCTTCTCCCCACATAAGGAGGCGGAGATCCATATGCTTGTGTCGCTGTGACTAATGAAGTTTCCGCCCGAGACCACATTTGCAGGATTCACCATTTCAGAATCCACATATGGAGGTTTTTGTTGATTAGTCACCATTCAGGAGTAAGGAGACAACCAGAATTGTAGTCGCTATGCTCTAGTGACCACCGACGAGGTAGTCAAAGCGGGATTACTACCTTCTCATCTGTCAACTCTAGCAGCAGTGCTAATTGTCTTGACTGAGGCATGTGAGTTGGCTAAAGGAAGACAGTGAATGTTTACACCGATTGCAGATACACATTCGGGGTGGTACATAATTTTGGAATCCCATGGAAACACAGGGGCTTCTTGACCTCCACCAGAAATACCGTCATACACCGTGACCTGATTTCTGACCTCGTGGAAGTGGTCGTATTGCCTAAATCAATCGATGTGTGTAAATATGAAGCCCACACGAAAAATAACGATTTTATTTCTCAACGCAATGCAAGGGCAGGGTCAGCTGTAAGGACGGCAGTGCAGCAGTGATCAGTTTGACATGCTTATGACAAAAAATTGCACCCCAACAGCAGACGTACGGGAGTTACACTCATGGGACTAGCTGGAAGAAAAGCGGGAGTGGACAAAAGCAGAGCCCAGCGTGAGGGAAGAGGGATGGAGTGGCCCCATTGTTAAACCTCGCCGACCTTGATCATTACTTCCATTCTATGTCAAACTGACACACGGTAAGGACCATGTGTCAAAAGGGGGATGCAGGACAGTATTTCGGCACAATGGTACACGAAGTGATTTAATCATTACTCTCAGAAATATTGTGAACGGTGTGTTATCTGTGCCACTAATAATGTGTAGAGGGAAGTGCAGATGAGTGAGGCATCACACCCCCAAACCCAAAAACTCTTCGAACATTTACAGATGGATATTATTGAGCTAACACTCAGCGAAGGGAAAGGGTAGTATCTGGTAAATATTGATATGTTTTCCACATGGGTGAAAGCGTTCCCCGCTTCTAAACATGATGCCAGTGCAGTAGCCAATGTTTTGCTAACTTTAATAATTCCGAGATGGGGCAACCCTGAAAGGCTTAGTAATGAGAATGGGACACCATTTGTCAATAATGCCCCACAGCAAATCAGTGATTATTTGGGAATAAAGATGAAACAACACTGTGCCTATCACCCAGCGAGCTGTGGGGCAGAGGAACAAGAAAATGCTAACCTAAAAAATAATTTGACAAAAGGCTGTGAGGAACTCGGGGTGACATGGACAAAGGCACTTCCAATTATGTTAATGTATTTGAGATCTAGGAGAAGAGGGAGAGCTAATTTTATTCCGTTTGAGATTTTGTTTGGTAGGCCTCCCGATACAGGAATTAGACCAAGACCAACGGTAAGACAGATAACAGACTACTGTGAGGGTGAAATGTTGTGTTAGTGTATGAAAATCTCTACACTTGTGTTTCAAATGTGGAATCAAGTGAAAGCAGCACTACCCAACCAGCAGAAGGGAAGCTGCACGATCTCGAACCTGGAGCCTGGATAGTGTTGAATGACTTCAGGAAGAGAAGCTGAAGGCGAAGGGATGGCTGGGACGGTTTCAATTGTTCCTCACGACATAGAACTCCGAAAGAGCTACGTGGATAAACACCAGCAATTGCAAAGTTGTAACTGGGCCTGAGGAGACATCGGAGAGCACCGGAGCTAATTAAGTGCAAGTCGTAATTAGAAGCCTCGTACACATATGGGCATCCCCCAGTTTGTTAGCAAGCGCCCTGCTAGTACTGGCGTCTGGGATGCAGCCGCAGATGGTAATCTTAACTGACGGTGCTGGAAGAAACTTCACATGCTACCCATGTCCGTTTACAAACCAGGATGACAATAAATTGGATAATGAATATTTATGCAGGGATTCTGGTAGCGCCAGTGACTGGCACTTAGAAGTATCTACCACGGTTGCAGGGACACCTGATCCGCGAACTACGTATTCTACTAACAAGGTAGGATGTTCCAGGGCACGGGTGATAATATCCAAGACTCAGAGGAGCGATGATGGAGTCTGGTGAAATAGATAGACCCTTCTCTGACATCTATAGGCAGGTGAATATAGTGGCTCAGTCACCCCACACCCCGCCGAGATGCAGTGCAGAAAGTCCTCCAGATAGTAGCACCGGGTCATGACAACAAACCAAACCAAATCATGGACTTAACCCCAAACAGGGCAGAGGGCATTAATGTCACGCCCGAACCCAGAGGGAGCCGTCAGCGAACTCTGTAGTGGAATTGGCCCTGCAAGACATAAATGCCATAAATGTGACGCCAGTCATTGCTGGCTACACTGCCCAACCGTGGACTGCTGAACGAATTACAGAGAGCCTGGCGAGAAATGTTAGCTGTCTGCTTCCGCGGTGGTGACTACCCTGCCCCGATAAGGGGAGCAATTATGGCAAACCTCGTGCCCTTCCCGAAATCAAGGCCAACTGCAATCCCAAGGCTGACACGTTTCCGACCACAGCCTTCCATATGGTGGAAGGCAGGGCAGAAAGGTGTATTTGCACAGAAAGGCTCAACATTTTCTGGGGATGATTGAGAGTATTTTCTACTACATGTTCTACTAGTTGTAGGACTGGTAATACTCATAATGCTTTGAAGAAGACCCTGCTTGTGTACCTGTCTACGCTGTTTGCTTATGAGTGCAGTGGGATTCCAAATGGTAAAACATTCAGTGACCCCGCAACAGGAGGATCCGATTGCGAGGACCACACCATACTGTGACGTTGAGGAGTATGACGTGTGAAAACGGACTGTGTACGGGGCACACAAGGGCAAGTGATGACGCCAACTCATAGCTGTGCTAAAGGTAGGTGGTGTCTGAGGAAAGGCCTAGTGCTACCTAAGCAATTTTGATGTAGAGCTAACTCGCTTTGTGCAGGTTTTTTAATTGTTTTTGTCATTGCTGTAAAGTGCCAGCAATTTACAGGGAGAGATGTAATGAAAAATTAACAAAATTAACATTAGCTGTGAAATCTGAAAGAGAATACTTTGCGAAATCTAATACTTCGATAAAACCAAAACTTTGCTAAGACTTTGCTCGATTTTGCAAGCAGACAGCTTGGCCTTTCAAGTCTTGCAAAACAGTTAGATTCAACAGGAGTCAGTGAAAACATACGTAATGATGCCAAGAGCTGAATGTTCCCAGTTCATGTCCTTGAGCGTGTGATATTGATAAGTGAAATGTAGTATAAAAAGAATATGCACAAGTTGTAGAGCCCCTTACATGCAGCATCTTGCAAAGTGTATTGGGCCCCCTGAAGAGGTTACAGTCAAGCTTTTGCTTTCCTCTTGCTAACATTTGAGTAATGTCGATTTAATTTCCACGACACATGTTCAACAAATAACCGTCTCGTTCTGCATCATGAAGTTGGATCAACAACCTGATGGAACAGCAACACGGCATTTGAGAGTGGTTTAACAAGGAATGGTTCATGTAAGATGCAGACGCTGCTAGATTCGTAACACCAGATCTACCTGTTTATTAAGGATGAACTTCAATAAACTAACCCACAACGTCACGTTAACCTAGGAGGGAGGGATGAGCAGTTTGATCCAAATTCCTCTTATAGTTTGCAAGAATGACAATGGTCTTGTTTTAGGACTCAGCAATGGAAAGCAATTACACATCAGATTCAGGAATCCGTTTCACTTCTCGATCCTGGAACATCAGAAGGAGATTATTCGAAACTGCTACAACAGATGTAGGAGGAGGATGTTTCGTGTATGGATCCTGATATACGGTTTCAGGAAGAGGCCATTCAGCACCTCCACATTCCACCACAGAACCCACAATAGACCATTCAGCACCGCATCGTTTTACACAACAACAGGATGAGGCCATTCATCCTTCTAAATGCTGCAGCACAAGAACTGGAAGAGGCCACAAAGTTACTGAAAATTTTCACACTAGGTTAAGACGATTCAGCCGATTGAGTCAATTGCACAAGAATAGCAGACTGACATGAAACCGTTTGAGTTTTTAAAAATGTGAACAGGAGGGGGTAATTCATCCACATTTATGTTCTATGGGAACAGGAGAAGACCAATCACACCCTCAATAGACAATAGACAATAGACAATAGACAATAGATGCAGGAGTAGGCCATTCAGCCCTTCGAGCCTGCACCACCATTCAATATGATCATGGCTGAACATTCCCAATCAGTATCCTGTTCCAGCCTTATCTCTATAACCCTTGACTCCACTATCTTTAAGAGCTCTATCCAATTCTTTCTTAAATGAATCCAGAGACTGGGCCTCCACTGCCCTCTGGGGCAGAGCATTCCACAGAGCCACCACTCTCTGGGTGAAGTAGTTTCTCCTCATCTCTGTCCTAAATGGTCTACCCCGTATTTTTAAGTTGTGTCCTCTGGTTCGGCACTCCCCCATCAGCGGAAATATGTTTCCTCCTGCCAGAGTGTCCAATCCTTTCATAATCCTATACGTTTCAATCAGATCCCCTCTCAGTCTTCTAAACTCAAGGGTATACAAGCCCAGTCGCTACAGACTTTCCGTGTAAGGCAATCCTGCCATTCCAGGAATTGACCTCGTGAACCTACGCTGCATTCCCTCAATAGCCAGAATGTCTTTCCTCAAATTTGGAGACCAGAACTGTACACAGTACTCCAGGTGTGGTCTCAACAGGGCCCTGTACAGCTGCCGAAGCACCTCTTTGCTTCTATACTCAATTCCTCATGTTATGAAGGCCAGCATGCTATTAGCCTTCTTCACGACCTGCTGTACCTGCATGCTAGCCTTCATTGACTGGTGGACAAGAACACCCAGATCTCTCTGAACAGCCCCTTTACCTAATTTGATTCCATTGAGGTAGTAATCTGCCTTCCTGTTGTTGCCACCAAAGTGGATAACCAGACATTTATCCACATTAAACTGCACCTGCCATGCATCTGCCCACTCACCTAACTTGTCCAGGTCACCCTGTAATCTCCTAACATCGTCATCACATTTCACCCTACCACCCAGCTTTTTATCATCAGCAAATTTGCTAATGTTATTGCTGATACCATCTTCTATATCATTTACATATATTGTAAAAAGCTGCGGTCCCAGCACGGATCCCTGCGGTACCCCACTGGTCACTGCCTGCCATTCCGAAATGGAGCCGTTAATCACTACCCTTTGTTTCCTATTAGCCAACCAATTCTCTATCCAATCTATTACTTTGCCCCCAATACCATGCGCTCTAACTTTACTCACTAACCTCTTGTGTGGGACTTTATCAAAAGCTTTCTGAAAGTCCAGGTACACGACATCCACTGGATCTCCCTCGTCCATCTTCCGAGTTACATCCTCAAAAAACTCAGGAAGATTAGTCAAGCATGATTTGCCCTTCATAAATCCATGCTGACTCTGTCCTAACCTTTTGCTATTATCCAGATGTGCCGTAATTTCATCCTTTAAAATAGACTCCAGCATCTTTCCCACCACTGAGGTCAGACTAACTAGTCTATAATTTCCTGCTTTCTCCCGCCCACCATTCTTAAAAAGTGGCACAACATTAGCCGCCCTCCAATCCTCAGGAACCGACCCCGATTCTATTGAACTCTGGAAAATAATCACCAGCGCATCCACGATTTCCCGAGCCACCTCCTTCAGTACCCTGGGATGCAGGCCATCAGGTCCTGGAGACTTATCAACCTTCAGACCTAACAGTCTCTCCAACACCAAATCCTGGCAAATATAAATTCCCTTAAGTTCAGGTCCTTCAGCCACTGTTACCTCAGGGAGATTGCTTGTGTCTTCCCCAGTGAACACAGATCTGAAGTACCCATTTAATTCCTCTGCCATTTCTTTGTTCCCAATAATATATTCCCCTGTTTCTGTCTTCAAGGGCCCAATTTTTGTCCTAACCATTTTTTTGCCTTGGACATACCTAAAAAAGCTTTTACTATCCTCCTTTATATTCTTGGCCAGTTTACCTTCGTACCTCATTTTTTCTCTGCGTATTTCCTTCTTACTAATCCTCTGTTGTTCTTTAAAAGCTTCCCAGTACTCAGTTTTCCCACTTATCTTCGCTAAGTTATACTTTTTCTCTTTTAACTTTATATGTTTCTTTACTTCCGTCGTCAGCCACGGCCGCCCATGTCTCCTCCTGGGATCTTTCTTCCTTTTAGGAATGAACAGATCCTGCAACTTCTGCATTATACACAGAAATATCCGCCATTGTTCCTCCACGGTCTTCCCTGTTAAGGTATTGCACCATTGAACTTTGGCCAGTTGCTCCCTCATAGCTCCATATTTCCCTTTATTCAACTGAAATATTGTCACTTCCGATTGTACCCACTCCCTCTCAAATTGCAGATTGAAGCTTATTGTATTATGGTCACTACTTCCCAATGGCTCCTTCGCTTCGTGGTCACTGACTAATTCTGGTTCGTTACACAATACCAGATCCAGAATCGCCTTATCCCTGGTCGGCTCCAGCACCAGCTGCTCTATAAATCCATCTCTGAGGCACTCCACAAAGTCTCTTTCTTGAGGCCCGATACCATCCTGATTCTCCCAGTCTACCTGCATGTTAGAATCCCCCATAACAACTGTAGTAACATCTTTGCGACAAGCCAATTTCAGCTCCTGATTCAACTTACATCCGACATCCAGACTACTGTTTGGGGGCCTGTAGATGACTCCCATGAGGGTCTTTTTACCCTTAGTGTTTCGAAGCTTTATCCATACTGACTCTACATCCCCTGACTCTCGGGCCCCCCGCGCAAGGGACTGAATATCCTCCCTTACCAACAAGGCCACCCCACCCCCTCTGCCCGTCAGTCTGTCCTTACGATAGCACGTGTAGTCTTGAATATTCATTTCCCAGGCCCTGTCCCCATGAAGCCAGGTCTCAGTTATCCCCACAATATCGTATCTGCCAATTTCCAAAAGAGCCTCAAGCTCATCTACCTTGTGTCTAATGCTTCGTGCATTCATACATAGAATTTTTAATTTGTTACTGCTCTCACCCTTCCCCTCAACCCTTATTTAACTCAACTTTACAGCATGATGCCTTTTCCAATTTTCTGCCTCCTTGATACAGTTGTCTTTCTTGACTTCTCTTGTTCTAACTACCCCTTCAATTTCCTTTTTCAACATCCAGCTTGTCCCCTCCCCCCGCTACTTAGTTTAAATGTAGCGGTGTTGCAGCAGAAAACCTGCCTGCCAGAATGCTGATCCCTGATCTATCAAGGTGCAAGCCGTCTCTCTTGTAGATTTTATGGTTACCATAAAATATACCCCAGTGATCCAAGAACTTGAAACCTTGCTTCCTGCACCAGTTCCCCAAACATACGTTCAAGTCCATTATCTCCCGGTTTCTGGCCACACTAGCCCGAGGAACTGGAAGCAAACTGGAGATAACCACCTTGGACGTCCTGCTTTTTAGCCTTCTTCCTAGTTCTCCAATGTCTCGCTGTAGTATGCGATTTCTGGGATATAAGAGGAATCTGCTCAGTTTCTCCAACCTGTTATGAAGAAACATGAGGAGACACTTCAGCCATTTGAAATGGTGCACTGCTGCAGCAAGTTTGCATATGCTCCCAATCCTCTCATGAAGAAAAAGCAGAAGGCATTAACGTCTTGAGTGGTTTGGTCAGGAACAGGAGCAGAAAAGCCAGCCCTTTGAGACCATAATATAGGAACACCTGTACTACATTCAGCGTAACAAGACTATAATGTAGGAACACCAAGAAGCCCATTCAGCGCTCGAGTGTGTAAAGCAGGAACAGAATGAGTCCAAGCAACCACTCATGCCTCTTTCATGGCAATTGGAGCTGAAGTTTTGCCACCTTGTGCCTGTTACTCAGAAATTGAAAGAGAATATGGAGAGTATGGAAAGGGAAGAACTTCGATTACATTCGGAAGCCAAACACTCAAGGTCAAAGAATGATAAAGGGGGACAGAAAATTTCGCGTTAAAGATAGAAAGAGACAATTAAGATAGAAACAGAACATGTTGAAATATGGGGGGAAACACAGGGGAGTACGTCTAATTGTAGGGATGAGACCTTGATATATCCAATCACAAAGATGAGATCATTGAATAAAGGCAATGCCAGATCAGCTGAAATGATTTGTTACATAATATTTTGAATCTGCCTCACAGAACAAACACAGACAGTCTTAACTGAGATAGGTTGACAGCTCAGCAAGGACAGCGGTGTAGACTACGCTCCTGTAATTCTCCCTAAGCTAGACTACCTGCCCAACATGGGGAATATTGAAAACCTTGGACAATATATTGCTGCCATATGTGCAATAGATATCTATTAAGGATGGGAAGATTTGTAGTGCATACTGTAATTGATAGTAAATGGTGCTCTCAAAAACATTATGTTTCTGTATCTCCATGCATCAGCTCGATGCAAGGTTTTTTTGTGTGTGCATGCGTGTGTGTATGATAGAGGCGATGATAGATGTGAAAATCATTGTCTGAGAGAGAACATATATGGAGATAATCAATTTAAGTCTGAACAACTGGCAGGGGTTGGGATGATGGACAGAGATGGACTGAGAAACAGTTCATGAACAGATGTGAGGATACGCTTGAGAGTATTAAAGTAAAGGCATTGCTGGATCCAATAACAACACAGATCAGTGCGCAAAGGAATGACAGAACGATGGGGATTTTTTTGAGAGTTCAGATAAGAGCTGTATGTAATCGACGCAGATCAGCTTCTGCAGGCTTGAAGCTGGGAGTTTTCGCAGCAGATTATTGGCTTCATTAAGACTGTCCATCACAGCGCAAAGTTCAAATAGCAGATAGGATGAACCAGTGAAGTATATCCCAAAGGTGTCAGTAATTATAATTAGGAGTGGGCAGGTTATGGTGTCAGGGATCAAATCAGGGCCAAACGGATCACGACTGTTGTCATTTGTCTGTTTCAGGTTCAGATATTGGTCAGGGACGGGATGGAGTCAAAGGAAGGAAATTGAGTTTGCAATTAGAATAGAAAACAGTGCTCTATGCTCCCAATATTTAAATATCAAGGGCAGCGATACAATGAAACATGGTTCACAGCTGAAATTGAGTAGGTCTACATAGAGACCCATGAGTAACACTGCCTGAAGCAATCAATGAGATAGTGAATTATCAAGTTCACTGATGCAGTAAGTTTTGGTTTGTAAAGTGAATATCTGAATTCAGAGTCTAAGCAGGAACATTTGGAGCAGCAAGAATGGTAGTGTCAATGAAAAGAACAGTGTTACAGTGAAACATGATTTGTAGAATAAATGACTGAGCTATGAGACTTACGAGAGACACCAAAGAAAGCTCGGACTGCATAATCAAAATATTGAATAATATTTGATCACACATGATGATTATCTTCGATCATAATAGGTCGAAGGTAGCCAAATATCCCAGTATAAACTTCTGTCCATTGTGGGAACATTCCGTCTAATGTTCTCAGATTGTGATCAATTGTTGGAACATCCTAGTCTAACGTTCTTATATTCTAATCTCTCCACCCCATCTCTGTGGAGCTGCTGATCCCTGTTAGTACTGTTGGTGATGTTTCCGCTCATTCAATGGGTTTACACATTGAATGGAGCCGACGTATGACTAACAGATGGAAACCCTCCACTGGAATGCTTACATTATTTGGAGATTGACATTAATCACAGTCACTAAAGGAGGAGGTGAAATTAACCCTTTCCTTCCATCACTTTACGGATCACGATAAAAGAAACATTTCCTCGATATGATGGAATGGATGAGGTTGGCTGACCATAAACTTTCAATATTATAAATCTTACCTCCTTGTATGTAGGAGCACTGTCAGAACACTGCAGCATTGTATATGACAGAGATAAAATAACAGACTACCTGCACAAAGTATTTGCCGGACATTTTCTCGAGACCGTAAAATAGGGTAACAAGACTTACTGTCCATTGCCTTTAGTACTTTCACTCCTATTTTTAAGTGCCCTTTTACAAATCCTTCCAAAGCCTCGAGGAATCATCGAAAGCATTTGAACTGCTGCTTAGGAACAGGAGGAAGCAATTCTGTCCCCATGTGCTATTTGCAGAAGGATAGGAGAAGACCATCAGCATCTCTTGCCTGTTTTATCAGGATAATTCAGCCTCTCGAGTCTGTTACAGAGGGACAGAAAGAGGCCAATCAGCTCCTTGACCCTGTCACAGAGGAACAGGAGGAAGCCATTTTACTTCTTTAGTATATTATGAAGTAAATGTTAGTTTTAAAATACTTATGGAGAAAGTAGTCCTGACATAAACGTTAAATGTTGAGTCAGGACAACTTTGTAAGTTTTAGGCTGGTACTTTGAAAAACTGCTTGAGAGAAGCTATTGGCATGAAATTAGGAGGCCTTCACAAATTAGATTGAAGCGTCTAGCGACAGTATAGTTCTTTTATGAGGAGGGTAAGTCTGGTCGCTGTAGAGAATGCTGGATGACTAAAAGGATGGAGGCTCTGGTCAACAAAAAGAAAGAAACATATGATAGGTGAAGATAGCAAAGATCCACTGAATCCATTGAGGAATACAAGGACAGCAGGATAATACTCAAGATGGAAATAAGGAGGGAAACATGGCTACATAATATAATTTTGGAAAATAGGGTAAGCAATGATCCAAATAGTTTCTGCAAACATTAAGGTCAAACAAGTAACTGGGAGAGAATAGGCCCTCTTAAAGTTCAGCAAGGCTACCAACATGTGGAACCACAGGATTTGGGGAGACACTAAATCGATATTTCGCGTTCGTATGTACTGTGGAGAAGGATACGTGATGCAGATAATTTGAGGAAATGAACAATGATATCTTGACAAGTGTTCCTATGACAGAAGATGAGGAGCTGTCCATGTTAAAATGCTTTGAGGTGAATGAGTTCCTGTCTTTTCTTCCCCTTTTGTTGCAGGGGCTTTCCCCCGTGACGTAACAGAGTCACGTTTCGGGAATGAGCTTTATTCTTGATGCTACTAAAATGAATCCACAGAGTCCGGCATCCCATCACCAGAGAGAGTACTTGACACTGATCCAGCTCCCTCAGAGGCAGCTCTCAGGGTGACAGAACCACTGACACCCCGTTTATTTTTTCGACTCCTGTTTTTTTTTGTGTGTGTGCAGGTATGAGACAGTGAAATTCACAAGGTGTATAAATCTTTATTTCATTTCCACGATCAGGAAGAAAAGAAACACCCAAGTGGCCAGTGACCAGCAGTGCCCTTCACACCAAAGGGCAATGCTGCTTGATCAAACGGTGAAGCGGAGAACAGGGATTAGATCAAAACAGTGTTGTAACTCCCTGTCTTTAACGCGACTCCTGGATATGCCCGCGGAACTTAGTACAATGAAAGGCATGCAGGTTTAGTTTGGCTTTAGAGAAGCATGTAAGACCTGCACAATATCAAAGTCTAAATGGCCTGTACTGCTCGATGTTCTCTGACCTGATCAGGTGTTTCAAAGAACACGTTGGGAAGGTCGAAAAATAATTGCTCAGCCTCTCGCTGAGATACTTGTATCATGGACAGTCATAGGTAAGCTGCCAGAAGACGACGGCAGGGTGTCTTACATTGTGCGATTTTTAAAGAACAACTGGGAAGAAAAAGCCAGGAACTGTAGACCGGTCTGCCAGATGTCATTGGTGGGTAACTTTCTCCAAGGAAATCCGAGAGATTTATGTTTGGAAAGGCAAGGACTGAGCAAGATAGTCAATATGGTTTTTTGGGAGGGAAATCATATTTCACAAATTTGATTTAGTTTCTTGAAGATGTGACGAAGTAGATTGGCGAAGGGACGGAAATATGGTTTGGCCATATGGTCTTCAGTAAGGTGTTGAAAAAGACTCCTCATGGTAAACTGGATAGCACTTTTGAGATCATATGAAATACTGGGAGAGTTGGAGGTCATTGACCAGAAGGTAAGAGATGAAGTAAATGGATGTGGAGAGTTTTTGTTTTGCACTGGAGGCCTGTTCCCAGCTGAGTGTCATAAGGATCTATTGGATTTTGGAATGAACATAAATGATTTGGATGTGAATAAGGTAGGAATGCTTCGTGGATGTGCAGGTAACATCAACGTTCGTGATTTAGTGAACAGTGAAGATGGTTAACTCAGAGTACAACGGGACACTGATCAGATGGGCCAAAATGTCGAAGACTTGCTAATGGAATTTATGTTCTACAAACTTAAGGTGTAACGGTGTGATGAGGCAACTGGGGGCAGAAGTTATAGGTAGGATCTTGAGAAACATACACCAAAATGTAAATCCTAGAAGCTCTCTAGTATGGAAGCAGGCCATTCGGCACATTGTTTTACACTGACCCGCCAAACAGCATCTCGACTAATGCAGCCATGTATTAACTCGCTAACCTGACATTTCCTACAGCCAATCCACCACAACCAGGATACTGCACAGTTGGTTAGCAAGGTCACTGCGCACGTTGTACTGTGGTACGAAAGCCAAAAACAGTGTTGAAACCCACACAGACCCAGGGAGAATGTGCAAACATCACACATGCAGTCACCCAAGTTTGGAATCAAAGCTAGGCCCTTGTTGCCGTGAGCCAGCAGTGGTAACCACTGAGCCACATTCTACCCCAGTGACCAGCGCAGAGTGACTGCATTCTCCTACTTTCTCTGGAACCTTCGCATCTGTTCAGCTGATGTCGAGTTCCAGTGGTTTACTTTCGGCATGCCCACCTTTTCTCTGAGTTTTGCCAGCAACTTCTTGCATATCTAATGCCCTACTTCCAACATGCACATAATTTGCAGGTTTGACTTTGAGAGATAACTCCCACCAGTGTTTGATTCTTCTTGCTATTTCTAAGGTCCAGACAAATTGTTTCTGTATATTCTGAGCGCCTGCGGTGAGATTAATTATAGATTAAGCGAGATGTTCCCTGAGGCCTTCCTTGATGTTAAGATAAGTTCGCTGCATCTGATTTGTCGTTCTCAAGGGGAATAGTGAGATTCTTCCCGGGGCTCCCCTTGTGCTGGCTGAGTGGAGAATCACAATGATCTCCCAACAATTATGTACGCTGCTCCCGATACCTGCTCTAATCTTGGGAGTAAATTTAGAGCAGATAGGCATGGTCTACTCTCATGGCCCTCACTCCTGGACCTCGGGGAAGGGGAAGTCCTGCCTGTGACCCTTCTCAACCGAGAGGAGGTTATTCCCATGCCCAAAGGTTTGGGCAGGGCAGTAACGTCACCCTGCCTGCCACGTACAGGCTCAATATCAGGGCTGTGCAGGTTCTCTCCACACGACTGTGCTTGTCCCAGTGCACTATGGATTTTCAAAGATGGCACATGTTCCTTGGAATGCTGGGTAATTCCAGACTCTCTCGTGATGGGAATTGTGTGCAGTCAGAAGTGGGGGAAGACTGATGTGATTCCCATGGTGAGGACCCAAACAACAGTTAATTTGGGGAGTTTCGTGAGATCCCCTCAGCCTCATGTTTGAAATCTCTCCCCAAACCCAAATCAACTGGCACTTTGCATAACAAAACATTAATTATGAAGATGAATCCAAAAGATCATAAAGAATTGGAGCAGGAGTCGGCCACCTAGCCCCTCAAGCCTGCACTGCAATAACCTCAGGGAGGATCTTTTCATGTACTCCGCTCCACTTACCCACCCTCTCACCATTACCCGTGATTCCTTTACTCTTCCAAAATCTAGCTTTGCTGTAAAAGCTTTCAGAAGACTAGCCATACGTATTTCACACAACAGGGTATTCTACAGAGTCACGTGAAGATGATCCTCCCCAACTCTGTCCAAAATCTGGTCCCATTCATTTTGAGGATCCCCCTAGGTTTAGGTTTCACCCAACAGTGAGAACAACCTCCCGAATATTACTGTATCTACTCCCTTCACAATTTTATGTTAGCATAAATCCCCAATCATTCTTCGAAGTCCCCATGAGTATTGTTCCAATCTACTTAATCTCTCTTCATTATTCAACGCTCTCAATTTTTGAATCAGCATAGTGAAACCCTTCTGTACCCATCGAATGCGAGTATGTTCTTTCTCAAATAAGGAGTCCAAACCTGTATGCGGTACTCGAGGTGTGGCGTCATCAGCACTATTTACAGATCCAGCATAATATTTATGTTTTTAAACTGTATCTCTTCAGCAATGAAGGATAATATTCCATTTGCCTTCTTAGTTATCTGCAAATCAATGTTTTGTGAATCCTGCACAATGAAAACCAGGACCCTCTGCATAGCAGCATGCTGCAATTTTTTACCATTAAAAGGTTGTCTAGTGTACTGTTATTCCTGGCAAAATGGATGAACTCACATTTTACTCAATCTGTGAGAACCTTCCCCACTCACTATACTATCTATACCACTCTGCAGACGTTCAGTGTCTTCTGTACACTTCGCAAGCCCACTTATTTTCTGTCACCTGCTAACTTTGTCACACACGATGTTAGATTAGATTAGATTACTTACAGTGTGGAAACAGGCCCTTTGGCCCAACAAGTCCACACCGCCCCGCCGAAGCGTAACCCACCCATAATCTACCCCTTACCTAACACTACGGGCAATTTAGCATGGCCAATCCACCTGACCTGCACATCTTTGGACTGTGGGAGGAATCCAGAGCACCCGGAGAAAACCCACGCAGACACGGGGAGAACGTGCAAACTCCACACAGTCAGTCGCCTGAGGAGGGAATTGAACCCGGGTCTCTGGCGCTGTGAGGCAGCAGTGCTAACCACTGTGCCCACCGTGCCGCCCCTCGCAATACCTTGATTAATGGATTTAAGATCCTACTTTCCAATCATACTGATGTCATTCTTTGTTAGGAGATCTACCCTACCTCATCTTTAGTTTTGTATATCATCCCTTAATCTAAAATTGGGTGAAGATTCAGTTCTCAGTGTTGGTCGCCCGATCACTATGTTTCTCTAATGGCATTAAATCATATCCATTTCTCAATCCCATTTGAGAATATAAAAAAATTGCAATAGGGTACCTTTCATCAACTTTTTAAAAATCATTATTCCCTTCTTCACTTCCACCTTTATTTCTCATACTGACGCCGTCAGGAAACAGTGTGACACCGTCATACTCACAGTATCAGGCTTGATGGGTAATGTTTCAAGAAGCCTCATAACCAACACGAGGGATATCTGTTCATCCGACATGACAGACACACCAATGGTGGCGACATGGTGGGATACAATCGGGAAAGGAGATACCCTGGAAATCCCCAACATTGATTCCAGAACCCGGGAAATCTCATGATAACAGGTCGGAGATGGTCAAGGAAAGCTACCGATGATAGACACGTACTGCCCTCCACAGTATTCCTCGGTGATAACACAGTTCCTCTTGATGTCGAAAACAAATCGGAGGAAGCACTGAGGGTGCCAATGACATAAAATTTAGTCTGGATGTGGTACTTCGAAGTCTGTCACCAAGAGTTTCGCCATAGGCCCACCACTGACTGAGCAGGGAGAGTCCTCAAATACACAGCAGCCAGACTGGGGGAAGTGTTGGGGGAACCAACAAGGGAAAAAATATTTTCACAAAAGCAATTGTTACAGATGGATCTGCCCAGGCAGTATCTGTAGGAGCAGCCAGCACACGGTCCTGGTGGAGGGAAAATCTCAGCCACATATTGAAGATACCGCCTACTGTCTTATGTGACACTCCCATTGTGCAGTAGGACATACTGCTAAAGGACCGAGCAAATGGAAACTGCCCCTCCATGACGCACTGTGGGCTCGCAGTAGCTGCAACATTAATGGTCTTCCCTCCATCATAAAATCAGAAGTGAGCTGTTCACTGATGGTTCCAAAATGTTCAGCACCATTCACAACTACACCCATACTAAAAACAGGTTAAACAGACTATCGAAACATTTCAACAAGAACAGAATGAGGCCATTCAGTCGTTCGAGTCTTTTGCTCAGCAATTGAACCAGATCTTTTAATCTCTTAAGTCTGTTACATGGAAAATGGAAGGGAATATTCAGCGTTGCAAAGCTGCGACACAAGAATACTGGAACGACTGGTTACTGAGATGGGAGCTGGGCTAAATTAGGGATAAATCAGTCTCGATCAGTTTGACAGAAATTAACGACTGCAGTGACGCAGTACCAATGCTGGGGCCTCAGTTACTTTCCACTCATATCAAGGTTTTCGAAAGATTTAATAAATGTATTCTAACTAAGATAGGCAGGAAGTTAAGTTGTCAGGAGGCGGTGCAGTATTTCTAATTGGATAAACAGTGGATGATGATTTGGTACCTGAAATATAACGTGGGTAACTGCGAACCTGTTACTTCTAAAGGAAGAATAACAAGCTGTATATTAATAAATATAGAGAGTTTACAGGACTTCGTGGTAAGTGTATAATGGAGGATTCACGCTGTCGTTCACAAATGTGAAGGGTTGCTCCATCTTCTTGGAGATCTGCTCCCTGATGTTCTCAGTGGCCCAGTTGATCTCAGTACATACCGGATAGTTTTATGTGCTTGGATGCCGGTGTGGAGTGCTGGGAGTGTGTGTTTTGTGCTGTGTATCAAGGGGAAAACCTTTATTCGATAGGCAATCCTTTCTTTTGACGTGGAGACTCCAGGACAATGAAAGAAGAGGCCAGCACAATGTGCTTTCACGAACATGATGTACTGAGCATGGTCACACTGCAACATGAATTGAGGGAGGGACGGAGGATCCAGTCACAAGAATGAGAACTAAATGCATTGCCAGATCTGCTTAAATAGTTAGTTAGAACTTATTCTCAATCCAACACAGAGAACCACTAATTCAGAGGAGATATCTGTTCAGTACAGTGTGAAATTCAAACTCTGTTCCGTGTAAACGAGCAATCTGCTGAGTGCGGAAAAATGTGCAGACCATGCAAGTGCATTAATCTATAAACTCGGACTAGATATGCGTCTAACGCTGGGAGCTATCCTCACCACAGCAGCGTATTCATCGAAACACACCAGATATCTGTCCAGCACTGGCAGCTATGCAGAAAACAGCAGTGCATTGATCTATAAACCCGGACGAGATATCCGTCGAACGCCACGAGCTATGCAGACCACCGCAGCACAATTGTACTCAGGCTACTCCCAGTGAAGCACAGTGGAAGAGGTTGAGATGGATATTCAGCCACCTTCTCTAACTTTCAACATTTTTTGATATACTCTTCCAATTTTTAGTGAGAATCGATTGTAAACAAACCCAACGTCAGCATGTGGGCCAGCAATGGACATGCTCATCTCCTTTTACTAAGAGACAGCATTGCAAGGAATTGTACAAAACTGCGTTGAGTCTCCAAAGTCATTCTTTGAAGAAGGAAACAAATATCCTAAAGATAGTGGCAGAGTAAGAACATTGCATCCGGAGCTTCTCTGCTCTGCCCGCTCTTTATATTTACCTTTATTATTCTGTTTTCTGAAGAGACTTCTTCTTTGCAAACTTCTAAAATTTTAAATTTCCTCCGATGAGCATGGACGAGGTGAGTCCCAGCCGGGGGGCTGTCGCCGGGATGGGAGGCCTCGATAAAGCACGGTGAGGCCTGGAGACAGGGCCGACTACAATCTTGATACTGGACTTGGTGCGGCCTGGAGAATGGGCCTGATGTGGTCTGGAGTCTGGGCCTGGTGCGGTCTGGAGCCTGGCCTGGTATGGCCTGGAGAATGGGCCTGACATAGTGTGGAAACTATGCCAGTGGCCGCCTGTAGACTGGACCTGGTGCTGTGTGGCGACTAGGCCTGGGGAACTATGGAGACAAGGCCAGTATGGTCAGTTGACTAGGTCAGGTACAGTCTGGAGACTGGGACCCGTACAGCCTGGGGACTGGCCCCATTATGACCTGGAGGCTTACCACGATGTGGCCAGGAGACTGTGGTCGCTGCAGTCTAGACACTTGCCCCGGTGCGGTCTGGAGACTGGGCCCGGCACTGTTTGGCTACTGAGCCCGGTGCAACCTGGAGACAGGACTCGGTAGTTTCTGGATACTGAGCCCAGTGACGACTGGATACTGGGTCTGGTTCGTTCTGGAAACTGGGCCTGGTATTGTATGGAGACTGGACTGGGGCCACCGGGAAACTGTGCCCAGAGTTGTCTGGCGACAAGGAGTGTGGAACTCTGGAGACTGGTCCCCATATTTACAGACGACTAGGGAGACTGGGCTCGATGTACTCTGGATACTGGCCCCTGTGCAGTCTCGAAACGGGGCCCGGCCCAGTGTGGAGACAGGCCCGGTGCGTTCTGGAGACTCTTTGCTGGCACAAACTTGTGCGTCAGGGACTGTAATTTGTGTTGGGTTTTTTTCCCTTTTACTCTCATTCTGAACTTTCAATTTTCATTCTTTCATTTTTGGACCGAATACCTAAGAATCTGTACCAAGATTCCTTGTATCTAAGATGGCGCCATAAGTGAAGCCATTGCAATGCTTCCACTGCATTCATTAAAGTTTACGTGACATTGAAGCCAATTCAATTCAAATGTGAGGGATTCACTGTCTTTGATGGCTTTTCCAAACAAAGCTACTGCTTGTGCAGGGTCACGAGGCATACAGCAGAGGCTGGTATTACATCACTTAGAACACAAGATGGAGAGACAAAAAGAGAGAGTGAGAGAATGAGGAGATGCATTTTGATCCACATTTCAATGGATTCACTCGCAAAACAACAGAAATCCAATTGCTCAGAGACGCAGATGCAGAAATAGACACATTAATACACTAAAGCACGAACACGTAGACAGATGAATACACACACGCGCGCGCGCACACACACACACACACACACACACACACACACAGTCCAATGCAGACCTTTGGTTCCTCGTCGCTGCCTTGCCATTCAATAAGTTAATGGCTGATCTGATCCTGGCATCACCTTTATTTCCTCCTGGGAATTAAGGCAGAGCATGCGTTTCAGCTGTTAAAATGAGTTACTGTAATTCCATTAGTTTGAAAATAGTTCTGGAAAAGGATGAGCCTGATCCAGATGTTAACATTATAAATTAGTGCAAAGCCAATTGTGATGATAATAGGCAGCAAGGTTCAAAAGATATTTGGAGAAGCTGTTCGCAGTTAAAAGGACATCTGGCAAGTGGGAGTCTTTCAACACGAGATAGTGAGATTTCAGGGACAGCATGTTCTTGTTCGTGTGAAGAGCAATGTTGGCAGGACTAGGGATCAGGGCACGGCAGGGGATTTGAGTGTCTGGTCAAGGAAAACAAGCAAGTATATGTCAGGAAAAGGCAGAAGGGATTATATTAGTATATTAAGGGAAAAACAAAACTAGAGAGAAAATAGGGCTCCTAAAAACTTAGACAGCCATCTTTGTGTGGACCCACACAAACCATTACGTTTATGAGGTTTATTGTCACGTGTGCTCACATGAGGACAGGGAAAACTGTACAAGTCACCATGTATGACGCAATCTTCGGAACAAAGTTCCCCTCCCCCACCAAAGTACAGAATCTTGATATAAAGCAGAAAAGTAAAGAAAACAAGTTAAAATGTAAGAAATTATAGACATTCAGGTAAAAGTTGAAGCACAGAAACACAGTTAACAGTTGAACAACACACCACATATGTCTCTGACTATGCTGGGTTCACAGTCCTCACAAAGAATCGAACTCACCCCACTCCGATGCTTTGGAGCTAGATCCTGCTCAGTGGGCGAGATAGACCATGAAAATATCTCGACAGCATTTACTGTGGAGGAAGACATGGAAGCTGGGGAATTTAGGGAAGTAAATCGATGCAATGATGTTTTGAAATGCGGCTACCTCACAGAACAGGAAGTGCCAGAATTTTGAAAATGCAAAACGTTAAATAAACACCCAGGGCCTGTTCAAGCATACGTTTTTCTCCTTGGACCTTCGTGAGATCCAACAAGATCCTACGTGGTAGCCTGGTTAATAAGGTTATATCACAGGGGATCAGGAAGATCTTCTAAAATAAAGGAGGAGACAGATGGTGCAGGGAGAGATTTGCTGGGACCAGCGGTGTAATACAGAACCAGTGCTGGGGCCATTGTTTGTTATTTTGAGAAATGATTTGGATGAGAATATACAAAGGATGGATGGTAACATTGTGGATGGCACCGAATTGCGGTTAAATGGCAGTCAAGAAGGTCATTTAAAAGGAAAATGAGATCATGATTAACTGCGCCAGTAGGCCGAGGATTGGCAGGTGGAGCTTCCTGCAGATAAACATGAGGTGCTAACCTTTTTTTAGACAAATCAGAACAGGACTTACACATGTAGACCGGGTGGTGTGGAAGGCAGTATGTACGATTACCTTCATCAGTCAGAGCAGTGAATATCGTAATTGGGACATGATGCTGTGGCTGTACAAGAGGACAGTAAGGACAAATTTGGAGTACTGTGTACAATTCGTGTTGCCCTGATATACGAAGAATGTTATAAACCAGAAAGGATGCAAAATATTTCCAATGATGTGAAAGAGACTGGAGGTCTTGAGTTATAAGGGTAGCCTGGATAGAACAAAGAGAAAAGAACAAAGAAAATGTACAGCCCAGGATGCCCTTTGGCGCTCCAAGCCTGAGCCAATCCAAATCCACTGTGTAAATCTGTCGCCCAATTCCTAAGCATCTGTATCCCTCTGCTCCCCATGTAATCATCAATCTGTTCAGACGCATGTGAAATGAATCTAACGTGCCTGCCTCTCTACCTCTGCTGGCAATGCGTTCCACACACCTATCACCCTCTGTGTAAGGTGTTTGCCACTAGTATCCCCTTTAAACTTTTCAGCTCTCAGCTTGAAAGCGTGACCTTTCATTACTGAATCCTTCACTCTGGGGAAGCGTTTATCTCGATCTACCCTTTCTATATCTTTTATGATTTTGTAGCCTTCAATAATGTTTCGCCCCAATCTCCTTTTTCCTAATGCAAACAATCCAAAGCTACTCAACCACTTTCATTGCTAGCACCTTCCATTCCAGACAACATCCTCATAAACCTTGCCTGCACCCTCTCCAAAGCCTCCACATCTGTTTGGTGACGCGGCGACCAGAACTGTACACAGTATTCCAAATGCGGCCGAACCAATGTCTTGTACAATTTTAACAGACCTGGCAGTTCTTATACTCAATACCCCATCCAATGAAGGCAAGCATACTATATGCCTTCTTGACCAATCCATTCACCTGTGAGTGACATTCAGGGTACAATGGACTTGCACTCCCCGATCTCTCTGCTTATCAACTTTTCACAATGCTATTCTGTTTACCTTATAAGTCGTTCTAAAATTAGACTTGTCAAAATGCATCAACTCACATTTGCCTGGATTGAACTCCATCTACCACTTCTCTGCCAACCCTCCAGTCTATCTATATTCTCCTGTATTGACAGTGTCCTATGGTTTCTCTCCTGCACCAATCTTCGTGTCATCTGCAAACTTGCTGATTATACCAACAGTTCCCTTTTCCAGATCATTGATGTACAACACAAACAGCCCTGGCGCCAGCACTAATCCCTGTGGAACATCACTCGTCACCTTTCTCCATTTCGAGATACTCCCTTCAACTACTACTCTCGGTCTCCTGTTTTTCAACTAGTTCTTTATCCACCTAGCGAGAACACTCTGCACACCATGTGACTTCACTTTCTCCATTAGTTTACCATGGGAACCTTATCAAGCGCCTTGTCAAAGTCTATGCATATGACATCTACAACCAAACCTTCATCTATCAAGGCGGTTACTTACTCAAATAATTCGAGTCAGTTGGTAAGGAACTATCTCCCCCGCACAAAATCATTTTGCCTATCACTGCTAAGTCCATCCTGTTCCAAATATAAATATATTTAACCCCACAGTACCTTCTCCAGCAACTTTCCCACCACTGATGCCGGGCTCACTGGTCTGTAGTTAACCGAAATGTTCGTAGTACCCTCTTGTACTGGAGGGCAAATGAGCAATTTTCCAATCCTCCAGCACCTCACCTGTGTTTAAGGATGCTACAAAGTTAGCTGACAGGGCCTAGGTATTTTCTCTCTTGCCTCCCTTAGCAACCTGGAATACATCCCACCCGGTCTTGTGGATTTGTCCATCTTAATAATCTCTAGCCTACCAAACATATCGTACCTACCTTTGTGAATGTGATCCAGAATAATCTATCTTCTATCTCTAATCTCATTATTCATCATGTCCCTCTTCTCAGTGAACACTGATGCAAAGTAATCATTCAGAATTTCACACAGCTTCTCAGGTTCAAAATTCAGCCTTTCTGCCTTCCTTCCTTATCCTTTAGTGGACCAAACCTTTCTCCAGTTTCTCACTTGCTTCTTATTTCCGAATAAAAGGCTTTGGGATACTCATTAATTGTGCTCGCAAAAGTTATTTCATGACCACTTTTAATAGAATATAGAACATAGAAAAGGAGACCCTTTGGTCCACGATGTGGTACAGAGTATTAATCCTAATGTAAAATCAAATAACTTAAGATACACATCCCTCAGTTGTCTGTTCTCCATTTGCATGCCCAGCAGTTGCTTAAATGTCCCGAATGACTCTGCTTCCACCATCACCGTTGACAACGCATTCCATGCATTCACAACTCTCTGCAGGAGGAACCTTCCTCTGACATCCTCTCTATACCTTTATCCTAATATCTTAAAAACTACGAGTTCTCGTACCAGTCAATCCTGCACTGGGGAAAAGTCTCAGGCTATTGACTCTATCTATTTCTTCTATTACCTTGCGTACCTCGATCAGGTCACGTCTCTTCCTCCTCTCCAGAGGGAAAGGTCCGAGCTTGGTCAACCTCTCTCCACAAGGCAAGCCCTCCAGTCCAGGCAGCATCCTGGTAAACCTTTGTTGCACCGTTTCCAAAGCCTCTATACCTTTCCTACAATAGGGTGACCAGAACTGGACACAATATTCCATTAGCGGTCTCACCAGTGACCAGTAGAGCTGTAACAAAACCTCGTGGCATTAAATTCGATCCCTCTGTTAATGAAAGCCAAAACATCATATGCTCTTTAACACTCCTACCCACTTGGGTAGCAACTATGTGGGATCTATCTACTTGAACACCAAGATCTCTCTGTTCCTCCACACTTCCAGAATCTTATCTGTAATCCTATATTCAGCTTTAGAATTCGACCTTCCAAAATGTATCACTTCATATTGTCAAGGTTGAAATCCATTTGTCATTATCAGCCCAGCAATATATTCTGCCGAAGCGACGCTGTAACTGCAGTATCCCTCGATACTATAAACAGACCTCCAACGTTTGTGTCTTCTGCAAATTTACTCACCAACTCCTCAACCTCCTCACCGAACTCATTTACAAAATGTACGAAGAGTAGAGGCCCAAGAACAGAGCTCTGTGGGACCCACTCAACACTGACCGCCAGACAGAGTTCTTTCCACCTACATGCAGTCCCTGCCTTCTGTAATCCAAACAATTCTGAATCCAGATCGCCAAGTCTCCCTGCATCCCATACTTCCTGACTTTATGAGTGAGGCTATCATGGGGAACCTTATCAAATGCCACATCTACTGCTCGACCTTCGAAAACCTGCCTTGTCACCTCCCCAAAGAAAAATAAAATTTGTGAGACATGACCTGCCCCTCTTAAGGCCATGCTGACTGCCTTTAGTCAGGCTATGCTTTTCCAAATAGTCATAAATCCTTTGTTGAAAAACGTAGTCCTGGAAAAAACACAGCAGCCCAGGCAACATCCGAGGAGCAGGAGAATCGACGTTTCCGGCATAAGCTCTTCTTCAGGAATGAAGAAGGGCTTATGCCGGAAACATCGATTCTCCTGCTCCTCGAATGCTGCCTGGCCTGCTGTGTTTTTCCAGCACCACGTTTTTACACTCTGATACTCCAGCATTTGCAGTCCTCACTTTCTCGTAGACATAAATCCTATCCCTCAGAAGTCTTTCCAAAACTTTGCTGACCATAGACGTAAGACTAATTAGTCTATAATTGCCAGGGAGTTCCTTATTACCCTTTTTGAAAAGTGGAACAACATCCTTTCTCGCTTCCTGGAGTAGCTTAGGATAAATCTGGCCTTACCCTGGGGACTGACCCATCTTAATGTTTGCCAAAGCTTCCAGCACATCAGCTTCATCGATCTTGATTGAATCAAGCCTGTATACCAGTTTCTCAAAGCTCCCATTCGAAAAAAGGTCCGTTTCATTCGTGATAACCGAAGCAAAAGACTCATGTAGGGCTTTCCTGTCTCCCCATATTCCAGTCACAAGTTTCCCAGGATATCCCTGATCGGCCCTACTTTATTCCTGATCATTCTCTTATTCCTCACGTATGAGTTAAATGCCTTTTTCATGCCCATTCCTGACTCTCCTCAGTCCGTTTCTGAACTCCTTTCTAACAAGCCTGTGATCCTCTAAACCTGTGGTAGATCCTTGCTTCCTCCATCTTACGTGAGCTGCCTTCATCCCATGGATGAAAAGTTCATCTGTTCTAGTCCTCCCCTTCTTACCTGTCTCAGAGAAACAAATGTTTGCATCACTCGCAATAACTTCTCCTCAAACAGTCTTCACATGTCTACTGTGCCCTTTCTATGGAACAATAGCTGCCATGCTGTACTTCCCAACTCCTGTCTGATAGCGTCATCATTTCCCCAATTAAGTATCTTCCCTACCTTTAACTGCTGTCTACCCTCTCCAAGACTTTGATAAATGTGAGGCAACTATGATGACTGTCACCAAAGTGTTCTCCCACCGCGAGATCTGACACCCGTCCTGGCTCATTTCCGAGCACCAAATCTAAAATAGCCTCTCCCTTCGTCGGCCTGCCTACATACTGAGTAAGGAAACCCTCCTGAACAAACCTGACAAAAGCGGCTCCATCCAAACAATCTTCTCTAAGGAGATTCCAGGTGATTTTGGGAAAGTTGAAATCACCCATAACAACATTTTTGCTACATCTGCATTTTTTCCAAAAACAGCCCAACAATGAATTCTTCAATCTTATTAGTCCACTTAATTCCTCGTTTAAGAATGGTCCTACTCTCCCGATATTTCCCGAGGGTCCGTTCTGTTCTTAGGTACCTGGACTTTATGTACACTTCCCTTTTCCTCGTGGCTATTCGTACGATTTCTGCTGCCATCCACGGTTCACGAATTTTGCCTTTCCTATGCTTTGCTTTCAACGTGGCATGCTTATTCTGCACTATCTTTACACTATATCTGAAAGCCTCCCACATATGAAATGTGGACTTCCCTTCAAATAGCTGCTCCCAATCCGCATTGCCCAGCTGCTGCCTAATTTTGAATAATTGGCCTTGGCCAAGTTTAGTACTTTTCCTTTCAGACAACTCTCATCTTTGTCTATGAGTATTCTAAGGCCTACAGAATTGTGGTCACTGTTCCCAAAGAAATCCCCCAACGCAACTTCTACCACCTGGCCTCGATCATTCCCCAACAGCTCCAATAAGGCCTCTTCCCTCGTCAGACTATTGACATACCGCTCCAGAAAACACTCCTGGATGCTTCTTATAAAGTCTATCCTATCTAGACCTCAGACTCTAATTGTCTGTGAGTCACTGTTGGGAAAACTAAAATGTCTGATCACCACCACACTGTTGGCTCGACATTTTTCAATAATCTGTTCACCTATTTGTCTTTCTACCTCACACACACTGTTAGGAGGCCGGTAATACAGCTCCAACAATGTAACTGCACCCTTCTTATTTCTCAGTTCCACCTCCAATGCTTCACGACTAAAGCCTACCATAATGCCCTCCTTTTGCAGAGTCGTGATATCATCCCTGACCAGCAATGCAACTCCTCCCCATCCTTTTTACTTCTTTCCCTGCCCTGTCTGAAGCGTTTATATCCTGCGCATTTAGTTGCTTATCAGGCCCTTCTTTCAACCAAGTGTCTAGGACTGTAATAACGACATAATTCCAGGCACCAACCCAAGCCCTACGTTCATCCGCCTTCTCCACTATACTCCTTGCATGAAAGTATATGCACTAAAGGGCACCAGTTCTTCGCGTTCATTTGCTCTCTGCCGACTCTTCCCATTATTAATGTTAACTTCATGATTCTTATAGTCTCCAGTTTCCACCTTGTTGTCTACTTCTCTGCTGTTCTGGTTTCCAGCACCCTGCCACTTTACTTTAAAACCTCCCCAACAGTAGTAGCAAAAACTCCCCCAAGGACGTCAGTTCCAGTCTGGTTCAGGAGTAGATCATCGAATTTTTAATAGTCCCACCTTCCGCAGAACTGGTCCAAATGTCCAACAAACCTGAACCTCATACACCATCCCCCAAGCCACGTGTGCATCCTGCCTATTCTTGCATTTTTCTGCTGGCTAGCACGTGGCACCGGTAGTAATCCCGAGATCACGGCCTTTGATAGTCTGGGAATTATTGTCCCTTTTGCGTAGCAAACTGAGTGGTGAACTTGCAGTGTTATAATAATGATGGATATGGATAGGGTAAATAGCCAAGGTCTTTTCCCCAGGAAATAGTTCCGTTTAGGAATAGTTCCGTTTAGGAGACCTGGTGAGCATGGACACGTTGGCCTGAAGGGTCTCTTTGTATATTGTGTGAATCTAAGAACCTATGACATTATAAATCACTTCCATTACCAATGCATTGCTGTTCTCAGCTCATTTCTAGGGCAAAAAGCCTCTTCAAAGATCGTGCTCCTCTTACTTTGAAAATAACATTCTTAACATTGATGTAGTAATGTAAGCCACAGCAGCAACAGCAAATAGGTATTGAACCACAACCTGCAACCTTTTGCCTGGTATACTCCCTCAGTCTACCATCACGAACAAACCGATATATGATTCAGTGATAAATGTGTTGCACATGTCATGGTTGGAAATGGGTGTACTGAAACCTGATCACAACCTGTTAATGTTACTGGACTGGACTGGTTACATTCCAAACAGCAAAACTAACATCTGAAAGAGAAAGTGAAATGCTTTTAAGACCAACAGATCAGATGAAACTCTTCAGTCCTGCCCCATCTAGTCATAAATGGATATGGACGAATAAACAACTTTCTGGAATAGATGGCTCCACAAATATCCCAATTATTAAGAATGGAATAGCCCTGCGCATCAGGATAAAAGCAAAGAATGCAGTATTTGAACTATCATCAGCCAGAAGTGTTCAGTCGATGATCCACCTCACCCTCGCCAGGATACCCATAGTATCACAGATTTCCATCTTCAATCAATTCGATTCACTGCACCTGACATGAAGAAACAGCTGAACAAAATAGATATATCAAAGACAATGGGTCGTGACACCATTCCTGCAATAGGACTGAAAACTTCTGTTGCATGCTTTCCTTGGTGAAACCGTTTCATTCCAGTTCCAAATCTTACAGCTCCCTAACACATTGGAAAGTTAGTTAGCTGTGTCCCATCCCCTAAGAGAAGAATAATTACAATTTGGCCAATTACCACAGCTTCAGTCTCATCAAGACAATAACATTGGTGGGAGTTCTTTTTGACAGAGCTTTCAAGCAGCTCAGAAATAACCTGCTCAGTGTGGTTTCTGATAGCTTCCCATGTTGAGATGGTGCTGTTGTGGTAATGTCATTTGATTAATAATCCACGCCAGGCTAATGCTCTGGCAGCTGGTAGAAGTTAAAAATCATTTAATAAAATCTCGAGATCTAAAATCTAGTGTCAGTAACAGTGACCCTGAATTCAGCGTCGACAGGAAGCACCACTTTATTTCCCAGTGCACTTTCAGGAATCAAATCACGCGTGATTTCCTGGTCTGGCCTAAACGTGGCGTCAGACACGCAGAAATATGATGAACTCTTCAATAGTTTCCGAAAGGGCCAAGCAAGACCACCAATTATATGAAATTGCTCTGAGGTCTTCAAGAACAAACCAGATAGAACAACCATCACCAGGCTCAGAATTGGAAAAGGTATCCGGATACATCGTCCTGTAGACCTGCAGAGCCCTCCTATCGAGCACGTGACAGCTTGTGACAACATTTGCAGAGTTTTCCCATAGACTGCACAGAAACATCGGGAAAGGAGTAGGTCATTCAACACATTGAGCCTCCCTCATTCTAGTTCATTTGAGAATATCACATGAATGCACTTTGCCCACACAATGTGCGTATTTCTTAATATGATTAACTATTATAAAAATATAAAAATAGACATTTGATTAATCCCTTTTGTTCACTGAGTGTTCTACCATAATCCAAAAATGATGGCTGTTGCTCTATCTCCACACCATTAGCCTGTTCTCTCCCTCTCGTGTATAGAAATCCTCATTTATATTATGTGCCTTGACTTCCACAGCCTTATGTGCGAGAGAGTCCCCCAGGTTCACCAGTATCTGAGCACAGACATTAATTGTCATCTCAGTGAAGAGTGACCTGTCTGTATCTAATACTGTGGGCACTTGTTTTCGACGTTCCAGCAAGAGGAATTATCATCCCTGCTTCCAAGCCGTCTCACCCTGTCAAAGAGTTATATATATCACTGAGATCTCCACAAATTTTCCTAAACCCTAAGGAATACAGGCTCATTCGTCCAATACTCCTCTCCTACACAATCCTTTCATCCCAGAGATCAATCCCGGCTCTACTTCGCTGCTCTCCCTCAATGTCTGGTGTCGTTTGGTGGTTAAGTAGTCTAAAACTTCACACAATCCTCCACAATGTTCGAGATGACGTATCAACAAGCCACTGTACAGTTGCAGTGAGACGCCATCACTGCTGGACTCAAATCTCCTGGAAATGAAGTGCAACACAGCATTTCTGTTCTTAACTGTTTTCCGTTCCTGCAATGTTGCTTTCAGTGACTGTTGTGAAAGGAGATCCAAATCCTTTTCATTGTTACAGATACCCACGTGGGTCTATGTACGCTGGTCAGCATGCCAATGCCATTCCCAGTATTCACTTCTGGTTTCAGAACTTACTGCATGGACCTTGGAGGGGTTTGCAGCAGGAAAAAAGAAAATGACCGTAATCCACCTTATTCTAACAACGTTCTTTCACCAATGCCTTTTCAAATGGCATTTTGACATTCTATTTTTCCCACGAAAGTGCACAACATCAGATCTACACACATTGCAATTCATCTGCCACGTATTTGCCCAGTCACTCCACTTGTCTCAATCACCTTGGAGCTTTATTACACCCTCCTCACCCACTCCCATCCAACATCGGTTAGTGCCAGCAGCAGAATTGGAAATATTGCATTTGATCCTCTCAATCAAATCTTTGAGATGTACTGGGAATAGCTGAGGCTGAAGTACCACTGTCTGTGGTATCCCATGATGCTTCTGCTACAAAACAAGGATATCTTTAAACTGATACACTGCTTCATGTCAGCTCGCCCATTCTAAAACCATGTTCATGTATTATCCCCAATACTAATCAGTTTGATTTTGCACTCTAGGCTTGGGACTTTATGAAAAATATTCCGAAAAACTCAAATGCACTGCATCCATTATTTCTAGATCCTGCATCGGACAGTCATGTTAACTTTGCCGATAACTATTACTTGCAACACAAAACGTTTCTCCCAAATCGTTTACTAACAAACATCATTGTGTTGTCGAGAATGTGTTGCTGGGAATGCACAGCAGGTCAGGCAGCAACCGAGGAGCAGGGGAATCAATGTTTCAGGCATCAGCTCTTCATCAGGAATGAGGCTTGTGGGACAAATCTGAGAGATAAATGGGACGGGGTTAGGGTTGGGAGGAAGTTAGCTGAGAAGGCGATGTGTGTGTTAAGGTGAAGGAAAAGGTGATAGGTCTGAGGGAGGAGGGATGGACAGTCCTGGTGGGCGGTGTCGAGTTGGAGGGTTGAGACTGGAATAATGTAGTGGAGAGGAAGTGAGGAGGCTGTTTAAATCCACATTGATCCCATGTGTTTGTCGGGTCCAAAGGCGAAATATGAAGCATTCTTCACCCAGGCGTCGAGTAGCAACTGTTGGCTGGACCTGCATGTTGTTGATGGAGAGGGAGCGGGTGCTGAAGTGTTCAGCCACAGCGCTGTGGGGTTGGTGGGTGCGGGTGACCCAGAGATGTTCTGTGAAACGATCCACAAGAAGGGAAGACAGAGCGCCTTGCCTCCCTTTCCAGATTCCGCATGTCTCCCTGAATGACTGAGGCAGCTCACAGTACAACCTACAAAATAACATCCCCACCACCTGCATTACCTTTTCAATAACAGGAGACAGTCAGAAGTCCCTAAGCTGCAACATAGATGCCTGACCCTTTAGAATAATACTCGAGGGACTTCCTCGTGTTACTGACCACACAATCAGTTTAGAGGGATAAACAGGCGACCCGCGGGCAGGCACAGACCAAGTTGCAAAGACATGCGTCAAAGCTGCTGAAAGCCCCTCTATCCAACATGGAGTACCATATGGGACACACAGGGAAGAGAACAACGTCCCGACACATGCCATTTCATTTTTACTGTTCTCCAAAATGCCAACACTCGACTCACTGGGGAGTCAAAAGCCGAGGTCAGGGAAAGACACGTAAAGACAAGTAATTGATTATCTGCTAACATGTTGTGAACTTATAGATAAGGAGACAGGAGAGTAGAACTAACTGGAGAAGTGAGACAATGGTTGGCCCAATCACAAGGATGAGAAAATTCAATAAAGACATTGTCAGATCAGTAGAAATGGTTTGTTAGATCAAGTTCCATATCTGCCTCAAAGAATCGCCAAGACAACATAAAAGGGGCATGATACCATCCAGAATGGAGAGCTGTGCTGAAATTGTGTTGCTGGAAGAATGCGCAGCAGGTCAGGCAGCATCCAAGGAGCAGGAGAATCGACGTTTCGGGCATGAGTCCTGCTTCAGGACTTCTTTCGGGCTCATGCTCAAAATGTCGATTCTCCTGCTCCTTTGATGCTGTCTGACCTGCTGCGCTTTTCCAGCAACACATTTTCAGCTCTGATCTCCAGCATCTGCAGTCCTCACTTTCTCCGAGAAGGAGAAAGTGCTGTGCAGGTCGTTCTAGTGGAGTACTCCATAAATTGGGCTAACTGCCCAGCATGGGGACCATTGTAAACCATTGCAGTATATAACTCATATGCTTTATTTGAGAATTGTATGGCATGGGACGATTTTCAATCCATCGAGTGACCGTAAATGAACTCCCATAAATGTATATTTCTGTATCTCATTTGCACATTATGTGTATTTGTGTTGGTGTGTTATTGGCAGTCGATATCAAACCGTTTGTTTTTGAGATAGAATACGCATGGAGGAAATCAGTTTAAATGTGAACAACTGGCAAAGATTTGGGTCATCAACATAGAGAGACTAAGCCCCGTGTTATAAACAGAGAATGCATCTTTTTAAAAATGTTTTACGATTTACATATGAAAGGAATAATCTGGGTCTTTTTCAATTTATAATTTCAACTACATCACACTGTAAACTTTTGCTACAAATTCTGTTGGACTGTAACTTGGTGACTTTCAACTTTGCACACCCCAGTCCAACACCAGCGTCTTCAAATCATGACTGAACGAATAGGTTCCGTTAACCCTCTCCTTACAGAATTTTTATACCATAATAAAAGGGAACATTTACTCGGTCTAGATGGAATGGCGTCAGCCTATCCCCGTGTACCAGGCTCAATAGGCTGAATGGCCTTAGCGTGTATAGCAGGCCTGAGGCATTAAATGACGCAGCAACCCTTGGATGATGAGCAGCCAGTAAACAGTATTTGCTGGAGCTCTCACCCTTCTCAGTGATGGAAAAACAAATAGCACTATTTACTCCAGGTGTCCTTTCATTAACACCTCGTACAGCTGCAACAACACTTCTCTATGTTTTGACTCATTCATTTTGCAAAATGTGCCAAATTTCAGCTTTCCACCTCTTTGATGAGGCTCGTATGGACTGAATAACCTCCTCATGTTGTTAGATTTGTTTCTCTCCGTTCCTGAGCAGCAGTCTCGTTGCTCTGAAAGATGTTTAGATGTTCTGAAAGGGCTTAATAACTGGGCATTTAAAACTTGGAGCAGCATTGCACAAAGTCAGTGAACAATAAATATTTTTACGTACCTTTATGGCCTCTAGACATGGCCGCATCAGACAGTTTATACAGCTGGTCTGTTGTTTTATCTCTGTCTTGTTTTATAAACAGGTTGGGACACATACAACCCTGCACTGATCTGGCACTATTCACACATACAAGAATTAAAATAATTGAAAGATTTATGGTCTATCCGTCAGCAACCGTCATCTATTCTGTTGTTGCAACACGCCAGTAAAAGCTTCCGCTAATTAAACCAAGTACACAGAAAATCTCATCTTGCCTCGTAATCTTTTAAAGCATGGGTGACAGAGAACTACCCCAAATATCACTTTTCAACAAAAAAACTAAGAATTGTATTCTTTAACTCCAAAACTGACCATTAAACAACAAAATATTCCAACTCCGAGCGTCCTTTGTTTAAAATATTTAGCTAACTGTAACAATATATTGATCCAATAAAGCCCCTATTTAATTTACAGCCTATAATTTTCAAAGCCAGCCAGCAGTGTCGATCCTCCACTGCAGAACGCCCCGGGTCGTCTTCGGCCTTCCGCTGCAGATTTTTCTTTATATATGGGTAAAAAAGGTACCTTTTAGGGAGAGTTGCTTTTGTTCAATGGCAGAAGGTGCTCTTTCTTATTGCTAACTGTCTGTACTGTTGGCGTTTTATACCCCAAAACAGTGGATCGTCGAATTGGTTCGATGCTGTCAAAACAGTAAAATTCAAATTCGATTCACTTTTAGAATATTGGGGCATAATTTAAACAGGTTGTTTGAATTCGAAGTGCTGTGAAAACAATAAGGTTTCTTATGTTACAGCCAAAATCTTTCATTTTAAATTTGTTCAGGACACTTTGTGTCTGCAGTCAGCCACATAACAGCTTTTCAACTTACTCTTAAAAGTATTATTTCAACTTCATCACTTTATAACTTCTCCAGAGTGGGTCACCAAATACTCGAAGCTTCTCGAATGTACACAGTAGCTTAAAACACAACTTCCACGTGAACACTCCACAGCATTTCTAGTAAATTTTCAATAAACGAATTAAATTAAATGTCACTGAATGTCAAGTTTGAATCCTAGTCTAAATCAACACAGTTGAAGGGATTCCACATGCAACTGAGCAAATGATCAGCAAAGAATGGTTAACACTGGCTTTTAGTAAATAGGCTCAGCACAAGTTACAAAGACGTGTCTGAAAGCTGCTGAAATCCCACTGTCCAACATGAAGCACCGTGCAGGACATAGTAACCGCAAGCTATGTTTTAAAATAAAACTTTTCCTCAGCTTCTTAACAGTGGAATCTGATGCTCTACGGTAAGCATCACTAAAGGCCAGGGAAAGATACAGGACAGTTATTCACTAAAAAAAAATGAATGTCAGTTTGATTAACAACAAATGTGAGGGTTTGGAAAGTAGACAGCAGGAGAGACACTGGGAGAGAGCATTGTCGAAGGGTGTGTTCACAGGTTTCAGTATGCTGAAATTAAGACATTTGAACAGCATTTTGCAGCATTTCCAGTAATGATGCTGAAACAGAATTTTAGTGTGAGCTCAGGCAGAGTCAGAGAATCATGGAGACGTATAACATTGAAATAAATGCTTCTATCCAAGTGATCTCTGCTGAACAGATATCCTAAAACAATCTAGTCACACTTGCCAGCATTTTGCCTTTCTCGGTCTAAACCGTTTGTAGTCATATACCTATCCAAATGCATTTTAAATGTTGTAGTTGTACCCGCCTCCACCACATCCTGTAGTAGTTCATTCCAAACGTACACCACCCACTGCATGAAAAAGTTGCTCCTTAGATCCCTTTTAATTGTTTTCCCCTCTCACCTTAGATTGAAACCCTCTAGCTTTGGGGAAAAGACCTTTGATATTCACCCTGTCCATGCCCCTCACACTCCAGGCAATGTAGCCCCAAACTATTCAACCTCTCTCTAAAGCTCAAGTCCCAGCAATATTCTTGTAAATATTTTCTGACCCACTTCAACATTCACAACGTCTTTCCCACAGGAGGAGAGCTAGAAGTGAATGCAGTATTTGAAAAGTGATGGAACTCCTGTCCAGTACATGACCTCCCGAATCCTAGAGTCAAAGCGCTGACCAATAACGACAAACATTCCAAAGCCTTTTCATAATCCTATCTAACTGTGACTGTACTTTCAAGGAGCCATGAATCTGCACTCCCAGGTCTCTTTGTTTATCGACGCAGGACCTGCTCATTGAGTGGATAGGTCTTGCAACGATTTGCCTTTCCAAAATATCGCACTTTACATTTATCTATTGTAAACACCATCTCCCACTCTTCAGCCTGTTGGCCCATATAATCAAGATCCCGTTGTACTCTGAGGTAACCGTCTTCCCTGTCCACTACACCATAAATTTTAGTGATATCTTCAAGCTTACCAACTGGTCCTCCTATGCTCATTTCCAATACATTCATATAAGCAATGAACACTAGTACAATCAGCATCAATCCTTGTGGCACACCTCTGGTCACAGCCTAGCAGTTCAAAATCAAGTCTACACCACAACCCTCAACTCCTACCTTCAAGTAGATTTTCTAATAAAATGGCCAATTCTCCCTGTATTCCATATATCCTAACCTTGTTAACTGATCTACCATGTGGAAAGTTGTCAAATCACTTACTGAGGTACATTTCAACGATGTACATTTCTCTGCCTCAATGAAGCATTGTCACTTGTTCAGAAAACTCAGTCAAGTTAGGGAGACAGGATGTTCCATGCTTAAATCTATGTTGACTACTCCTAATCCGTCCATGCCTTTCAAAATCCATGCAAATCCTGTGCCTCATAATCCTCTCCCAACAACTTGTCCACCACTGGCGTCAGGCTCACCGCTTTTCCTTATCACCCTTCTTAGATTCTTTTAGTCTTGACACCACGTTAGACAAGCTATAGCCTTCCAACACCTGACCTGTGGCTATCCATGATGCATATATCTCAGCATGGGGCCCAGCATTCACTTTCCTATCTTTCCACGATTTCTCGGGTACATCTGATTAGGTCCTGGAGATTTTTCCAACTTTATACGTTATAAGAACTCCTCTGTAATACAGACACTTCCCATGATGTCATTGATTATTTTGGAATTCTCTCGCGTCGATATCCTCCTGCACAGTCAATATGAGACAAATTGCTTTTTTAATACGTCCTTCATCCCTTGCAGTTCTGCAAATCGGCAACGTTATTGATCTCCCGAGTTGCTATTTTCTCTTTAACGCATTTCTACAATGCCTTTGGATTCCCCTTAACTTTACTTGCCACAGCTACCTCATGTACCCTGTTTGCCCTCCTGATTTCCTTCTGAGGTGCATTCCTACAGCCTTTAGATTCCTCTGGCGATTCACTTTAAATCTGGAATTAAGAGTCTAATGACGATGATTAATCCATTTTCAATGGTTTGGAAAACCCATCTGATATACGAATGTCCTTTAAGGAAGCAAACTGCAATACATACCTGGTCTGGTCTACATGTGATCTCCAAACACACAACAATGTGTTTAACTCTGAACTGCACTATGGGAAATTAGAGATGGCCAATAAATTCTGCCTACCCAATGACACTTCATCAAATGACTATTGAAAAAACTTGATTTCTGCTGGATTTATCTGACATATGATCCCCCACTTACCCAGGAACAGGACCTCAACTCCTCGAGTCATCCGGCATTTCTCACACCTCCCACCTTTACCTGTCACACTAACAGGAGCAGACTGACTCTGAACTCTTGACATCTCGTTTTTGCAGGGGTCCCCCTTCCCAGCTGGCCACTTACCTGCCACTATGAGGTCCAATCGTATTTTGAAAGTTCGTGCTTAATACTATCAAATTTGACTTTCCTCCAATTTCGAACTTTACCTTTTAGATCCAGTTCGTCCGTTTCGACCTCAATTTTTAAACTAATAGATTTATGATGACTTGCCACAAATAATTCCGCCCGACCACACCACCCCCACCCTGCCAAAGATAAGTCACGTTTAGCTCCTTCTCTCTGATAGAGAGTAACGGACAGGCAGCTGCTGCTTTGAAAAATGGGGGGAGAGCTCAGCAAAGTCTAAGTCTCATTGTGCTGAATCTAACAATACTTTATCTCAGTCACATTTTCATTAAGTGTGACAGGGAATCGTCTGCTAGTTTCCTTTCGAACTCACTTCATCAACTACATACCCCACTCCATGGTGTCCCTCTCATTCAATGACAGTTCAATTCTCCCACCCATAATGGCTGGTGATTCTCACCATCGCCCGGATGTTCCTGGATATCCCGCGATCCCTGGCACTAGCGCCTATCCTTAAAAGGACAACGGAGGTTTCGCAGTTTGGAGCTATCCTGCACAGTTTAACGTAAGCATTCCAGACAAGCGGCAATTACACAATGTTTTGTTGACGGGGGCACCGAAATCTTGGTGGTTGGGATAGTACAGAAACGGACCATTCTCTTCCCAGATGGGGCCACACAACCAGACCCACCAAGCATGGTCTGAGCTCACGACCCAGCCCAGTGCAGTATCTGCACTCTGAAGAAATGCCCAGCAATACAGGACAGGCATCAACGACCTTCACCATATTCGCTCTGCTCCCTCCATTTCTATTATAGCACCTGACCCGTGAATAAGGCTCATTCTCCAACACTGTCTCCATTGCATACAGCATCTTTCCTACCTCTCTCTCTCTCACTTTGTCTCTTTCTCTCCAAACCCCCAACAACCTTCTGCTATTCTCCCACATTAATAATACTGCATGGATTTAACACTGCGGTTTGACTACGTACGGACACTATGCTAATACATATGCCAACACAAACAGCACGGCCACCCACACCCACCCTCACTCCCTCCTTTCCTATCTCCCATTCCAGAAGAAAACGCATGGAATAGGACTGAAAGTGCCAAGCCAATTGTTGGAGTGCCCAATATCTGTGTCCTCACCCCCTTCCTGCCACCATGTGGAGGGGATCCTGGTACAATTTGGAAAGGAATAGGATGCCTCGCGTGGAAATTCGGAGATATCCACGCCCTACAGTTGAGTCTGAAGCAATGTTCATTGAAGGACAATGCTCACTTTTAAACGACTGGTAGTTCCGTTTACCCACGGCATAATTCAGAAGGTGTGGCCCTGATGTCATCTACCTTTTGTGTTGAGTTGGTAAAAATGGAATCCCCATTGTGTCAGTGGGCACGAGGGGGTTCTCACAACACATTGTCTCCAACACCTCCCAGGAAGGAAGGACGGTGGCACTCTCTTACACATACTACTGTAAACAGCCCAGAAACTGAAACGTGTATGTGGTAGTTACTGCTCTCTCTATCTGTCCTGACATCTCTAATAATCTGTGCTCATATACACCCAGGACCCTCTGCTCTTGGACCCCGTCGAGAAAGATACAGATTGTTTTATGCTGTCTTTCAAAGTCATCCCTGCCAAAGTGCACCACATTATTAAGCTCTACTTTGAATCTCATCTGTCACACATCTGCAAGCATGGAAAGTGTACTACATCGTGCTCCACGCAAGACAACTGCCACACTGACAAACTGAAACACCTAAGAGTAATGCTGAGAAAGCACGACACAGCGAGTGAAATAGGGAGAAAATAACCAAAGATCAAAATATATACTTACAGATTCCCTACGTCTGTATAAATGTCAAGGCATTATTGTGTATGCCTGTGTTTCTGTATTATTGTTTGTGTATCTGTATCAATGTGTATTTAAGTGTAGGTACATTTATATGTGTCTGGATTAGTGGTGCTGGATGAGCACAGAAGTTAAGGCAGCATCCGAGGTGCAGTAAAATTGACGTTTAGGGCAAAAACCCTTCATCAGGAATAAAGGCAGAGAGTCTGAAGGGTGGAGAGATAAGCGAGAGAGGGTGGGGGGGGGGGGAGAAAGTAGCATAGAGTTCAATAGGTGAGTTGGGGAGGGGATGAAGGTGAGAGGTCGGGGGCGGGGGGAGGGTCGAATGGATAGGTGGAAAAGAAAATAGGCAGGTTGGGCAAGTCAAGCCAAGTCATGGGCACAGTGCTGAGCTGGAAGTTTGGAACTGGGGTGAGGTGGGGGAAGGGGAAATGAGGAAACTGTTCAAGTTCACATTGATGCTCTGGGGTTGAAGTGTTCCGAGGCAGAAGATGATGTGTTCTTCCTCCAGGCGTCGGGTGGTGAGGCAGCGGCGGTGAAGGAGGCCCAGGACCTCCATGCCTCGGTAGAGTGGGAGGGGGAGTTGAAATGTTGCGCCACGGGGTGGTCTAGTTTATTGGTGTGGGTGTCCTGGAGATGTTCCCTAAAGCTGTCTGCTAGGAGGCATCCAGTCTCCCTAATGTAGAGGAGACCGCATCATGAGCAACGGATACAATATATGATATTAGTGGATGTGCAAGTAAAACTTTGATGGAGGTGGAAGGCTCCTTTAGGGCCTTGGATATCAGTGATGGAGGAGGTGTGGGCGCAGGTTTTACAGTTCCTGCGGTGGCAGGGGAAGGTGCCAGGATGGGAGGGTGGGTTTGGGGGGCGTGGACATGTCCAGGTAATCACGGAGGGAACGGTCTTTGCAGAAGGAGGAATGGGGTGGGGAGGGAAATATATTCCTGGTGGTGGGGTCTTTTTGGAGGTGGTGGAAATGTCGGCGGATGATTTGGTTTATATGAAGGTTGGTAGGGTGGAAGGTGAGTACCCAGGGGCGTTCTATCCTTGTTACGGTTGGAGGGGTGGGGTCTGAGGGTGGAGGTGCGGGATGTGGACGAGATGTGTTGGAAGGCATCTTTAACAATGTGGGAGGGGAAATTGCGGTCTCCAAAGAAGGAGGCCATCTGCTGTGTTCTGTGGTTGAACTGGTCCTCCTATGAGCAGATACGGCGGAGGCAGAGGATTTGGGAATACAGGATGGAATTTTTGCAAGAGGTAGGGTGGGAAGAAGTGTAATCCAGGTAGCTGTGGGAGTCGGTGGGCTTTTTAAAAAAATATCAGTGTCAAGTCAGTCGTCATTAATGGAGATGGAGAGGTCCAGGAAGGGGAGGGAGGTGTCAGAGATGGTCCAGGTAAATTTAAGGTCAGGGTGGAATATGTTGGTGAAGTTGATAAATTGCTCAACCCCCTCGTGAGAGCATGAGGTGGCGCCAATGCAGTCATCAATGTAGCGGAGGAAGAGGTCGGGAGTGGTGCTGGTGTAATTACGGAAGATCGACTGTTATAAGTCGCCAACAAAGGGACAGGCATATCTGGGGCCCATGCAGGTGCCCATGGCTACCCCTTTGGTCTGGAGGAAGGTGAGGATACGAAGGAAATATTGTTATGGGTAAGGATCAGTTCAGCCAAATGAATGAGAGTGTAGGTGGAAGGGTACTGCTGGGGACGTCGATAGAGGAATAACATGTACGGCTTGGAGGTCCTAGTCATGGCGGATGGAGGTGTAGAGGGATTGGATATCCATGGTGAAGATGAGGCTTTGGGGGCCGGGTAAATGGAAGTCTTGGAGGAGATGGAGGGCGTGGGTGTTGTCTCGAACATATGTGGGGAGTTCCTGGACTAGGGGGGATAGGACAGTGTAGAGGCAGGTAGAGATGTGTTCAGTGGGGCAGGAGCATGCTGAATGGGTCGGCCAGGGTGGTCAGGCTTGTGGATCTTGGGAAGGAGGTAGAACCGGGCAGAGCACGGTTCCCGAACTGAGGTTGGAAGCTGCGGGCGGGAGGTCTCCTGAGGTGATGAGGTTCTGTATGGTCTGGGAGATGATGGTTTGTTGATGGGGGTGCGGTCATTGTCGAAGTAGTGGTAGGAAGAGGTGTCGTCGAGTTGGCGTTTGGCTTCAGTGGTGTACAGGTCAGTGTGCCAGATTACCACTGAGCCCCCTTTATCTGCTAGCTTGATGGTGCTGTTGGGATTGGAGCAGAGGGATTGGAGGGCTCCGCGTTGTGAGGGTAGGAGGTTGGAGTGGGGGAGGGGGTGGACAGGTTGAGGTGGTTAATGTCCGGGCGGTAGTTGGAAATGAAGAGGTCGAGGGCAGGTAATAGGCCAGCGCAGGGTGTCCAGGTGGATGCAGTGTGTTGGAGGTGGGCGAAAGGATCCTCAGAAGGTGGGCCGGAGTCCTGATTGTGAAAGTTTTTGTGTATTTTTCTCTGCTTGAGTCTGCGATTGATGCAGGTCTAGCAGTCTATGTGATGCTAAAAGAGATACATCGTCGCCCACAGCGACAGGGACAGAGGGTGATAGGCCTCAATGATTCAGTCTGGGAGGCAGACAGGCAGGATTTCACGTCACAGCACCATCCAACCTGACAGCACGTGTGCACACACACAAACACACACACAAACACACATACGGAAGAGTTGCAAATTGACTTGAGTCCGTCAGAATAGAAGTGTGCACCTCAGACTGAACCATTTTATCAGCGGATGAGATAATTTATTGCACATTCAGTAACTTGCAATGTTTTCTAATGCTTAAACATTGTACGAGAAAGAATCGAAAAGTCTGAAAAAAGGCTCAATAGTGGTCGAAATATCGCAAGGAACAACATTGCTTACTATCACCTAAACTGCTCTGTGCTTCTAAATATACTATTTGGAAAACCAAACAACTGTGCAACGTTCAGGATTCAATCATTTGGTGTCTTATCGAAGAAAAAACTGCCACTCTTGCTATCGTGTGCGGACTCAAGCAGAGTGTAGTGTTGTATGAATATATTAAAAAACGGACAGACAGAGAGACAGGTGGGATACTTTGATTCCAATTTAATGGAATTACTCCGAATACAAGATTGCAGAGCTGCAGACAGAAGGACACACAAGCAGAGACATTGACACTAATACACAGAACACATGCACAAAGAGATACACACAAATATGGACATATACACACAAACACATGAATCCCCGCCCCCCCAATCACGCACCCACAAGGGTATATGTATGTGTGCATATAGAATTATTTGTGTTTGTGTGTATGTGTGTGTATATATAATCAGTAGGCAGAGAATTGGTTTACTTCAGTTGGCTGAATTGTTGTTTTATGAGCAGAGTGACGCGAACAGAATGGGGTCAATTTCTATTACTGGTTTGAGTTCCACATGAAGGACCCTCCTTCGCCACCGTTTCCCTCACCTGCGGTCTGGTGGCCCTCAGGTTAACTCACCACCAGTCGTTTCTCGCTAATAAAAGACCAGACCCTATGATGTGGTAAGACTAAGACGACACAACAAATAACAGGCAATCAATGGTCAGTCGGAGAAAGCAGGTGAATGACTTGGAAAAACATTTCAGCAATTATGTCGAACAGCCTCATTCTGCTCCAGTTTCTCATTCGCATACAAACTTATGGTGTACAGAATTCTCTTTCTGCGAATTAAGTGGAGGCTAAATTTGGAAAGTATTTGAGTGAAGCGCATTAATGGGGGTGTGGTCAGGTTTGAGGGGCCGAATGGTCTATATCTGTTCCTAATTGTTGTGTTTCAAAAGGGCAGTGATTGATTTGAAGCGAACAATCTTTAAGAATAAGGCATTCCCATTTCAGACTGGGATAGAGATGTTGCTTTCTCTTTAGGATTGTGCAATCTGTGATGTTCTCATTTTCAATATGCTGTGAGGACTGGACGAGTGAATGCATTCAAGGTTAGGTTCAAAAAGAAAACAGGCTCAAAAGGGATGTTCAGCCACACTCACATCAATGAGCATTCTGAATGGTGCAGCAGGATCGACGGACTGAAGGGATAACTGGTTCTCCTCACCCATGTGCGCTTATCATGGCTGTTGAAGCGGTAGATGAAGATACCATTCACCCATTCTGCCCTCGATGGATTTACACAAGAATATTTTGAAATTTTTCAGCCCTCTAAGTATATTACACAGTATTGGTGGCGGGGTGCGGGGGGAGGGGTGGGGGGCGAAAAGTTTCGAGTCAGCTGCCCTGCAACACGTGAGCCTGGTTAACTATAAGGAAAAAAATATTCACGATAAATATTTATTTTCATGTTGTGAAGCGGTAACGTAATGGAGTGCCTCAGGAATCAGTGTGAGGCTATCGACTATTTATAATCAATACCAATTAATTGGATGAGGGGGTTCATTGGATTGGAGCTCAATCAGTTCATTCATTGAGATAGTCATTTAATTGGACATGGAGACTCTGCAATGGGCAAAAAAGGACAGGGGAGGTTAGTGAGAAAATCTTCAGCAGTAATGTTATAATGACAATTCGTGCTGTGACGGACGTACAAAACAATATTGAAATGCTTAAATGGAGAAAGAAATCACAATATTCTGTGGTACTCAGGGACTTGTATGTTCCAGTACAAGAATCACTTAAACTTAGTCAGGAGATTTAGCAAGTGATGAAGAAAATGTATGCAATGATGCAGTTTCCGACAAAGGCTATCAGGTATAATCATGGGATGTTTTATTTCATTTGTACATGGCAATGCTTCGATTATAATCTGATGCATTGTGGTAGTTCTGAAATCCTATACTGTTAGAAACATATGCAATTGATTTAGAAGCTTTTCAAAGATGTTGCACTTTACTCGTTACTCAAATGAAGGTCTCATGGATGCATAGAGACATGCAGCTAGTAAATAGACCATTCGGTCCAGCTCATCTGCACCCACCAGATATTTCAATCTGATGTAATTCCATTTGCCGCATTAGGTACATAACCGTCTAAACTCTTCTTATTCATATACCCATCCAGATGCCTCATAAAATTTGTAATTGTATCCAACTCTACCACTTCCTCTGGCAGCTTGTTCCATACATACACTACCCTCTGCATGAAAATCTTGCCCCTATCAACTTGATTTCTGCCCTCGCGTTTATAGAACCTGAAAATAACTTTAGCTGTTTACCGTATCTAAATCCCTCGTGGCCTATACAAGTCCAGGGCAGTTCAGGTATGAAAGTGGGAGATATTCGTATCGAACCATCTAACCTGAGTAGAGTGCATCAGAAGCATAGCCGACGGATGAGAAAATGAAGGTAATGATTCAATCTTAAGAAAACATACATTATTTTTATGGCAGGTACTATGAAGACATGATTTATTGTAAATAAATTCATGCAGGCACATGTAAACACGTATTTTCATTTAAACTCTCAATCACTCATAAATTGAGAAAGACCGATGATGGAGTCATGCAGTCAGTGGAACTTTCAACGAGACTGTACATGGTTCAGGTTGATTTTCGCGTGACAGCAACATATGAGAGCTGAAAACCAATCAGACATCTTTTTCACTTATGTAGGATCCCTGTTGAGGATTCAATGGAATCTGTCTACTGCCTGCAGCAAAGGAAATTCAGCGAAATCAAACTGTTCCACGAAAACACCCCAAAGTTAGCAGCTTGTGTGAACAGAATAACTTCAGCGGTAGCATTACAACTGAGAAAATCGCAATTTTCTTTTTGTCATGAAATTGACTATTATTTGGAAGAAGCTCTTCTTAACTAATATTTTGCAGGATTGTGCACGTTTCTGTGTTTCAGAAAAATAACTATTGATGTACATATTGTTAATGTCCAAATTGTTTCTCATTTATCTTTCCATCTTAGCTCGAGTAACTTTGTTTTTGGACTTATCTTTTAAATATTTAACAATCTGCATGACATGCTAGTAACATTGAACCTAAACCGTCTGAGACCGATATCAACTGCCACATGACACATTTGGTCACCTATCGAATTTGTTGGGATCTATGGAGAAGTGGGACTAGAAAAGGAAACTGTGACTCACCAACTACAGTAGGAAGAGGAATCAGGAGAAATTCTCAAAAGGCCGTTTGATGGGAATTCTCTTCTTCACAAGTCTGTGGTACCTGTGTATGTACATTTATTCAAAGCTGCGCGTTAGTTAAATGTATTTCGGAAAAGTGACTCGATGATCATGAACCACAGATGGGAAAGTGAAGCCACAATCTGATCAGCCACAATCTTTGTGCCAGGTGGAGCATGGAGTAACTCCTACGCCTCAGTTCTACGTCACCTCATTTCAGACAGCTCCTCAAAATCGCTAGACAGGAGCAGTTGAAGACCACTTTCTCCTTGTAACTGATGCACAAAAAAAAGTGGAAAAAATTCAGCCCCTGCTCACAGTAAAGCATGGTTTGATATGGATTGGAAAAGATTCTGGGGGGAAAAGCAGGTATTACATTCCCCTAGTTTCGTTTCTTCTTGCAGAAGTCCCCCTGTCTCCATTTATTAGCCATGTTGTACACCCAGATTTACTATGAATACATGCCTGATGCCACACCCAGTCATGACTCTTTAAAATCTTTCGGTCTCTCTGACTGCAAAACTCCTTCACAGGACTTCTGGGAAAATAAAAAAAAACAGTGAAACCACGAATAACAGAATGAAAGAACATAAGAAGCAGGTGTAGGTCATTCAGCCCCTAAAGCCTAACTTTCCCTTCAATCAGATCATGGCTGATCTGCTCTCGGCCCCAACTCCTGAATTGTCTGGCATGTCAAATATCTATCGATATCTGTCTTCCAAAGTTCTCAGTGATCGATCTCCCCTAACTCTCTGGAGAGGTGATGTCCCGACCGTCACTACCAGCTGTAAGAATGAAGCACTCACCACACGCACACCGTGATCTATTGACATGAATAAAATACATGCACACGAGGGAAGAGTGTCAGGTTCTTATATCAAACAAGACTTAACTGAGATTGGCATCAAGAAACCCGAAGAAAATTGAACTTAATGGCAACCAGGAATAATCTCCCCACTGGCTGGAGTGATTCAGAACTCTAAGGAAATGTTTGCGGTTCGTGGACATCTTCCATCTCAGTCATGGAACATATCTGCAGGTGATCCTCAGGGTAGAATACTCGATACAAACATCTTCAGCTGCTTCATCAATATGTTACGTCCATCATAAGATCAGAAGTGCGGATGGCCACTGAAGATTACACAATGTTCACAACAATGTGGCCCCCTCATCTCCTGAAGTGATGTATGTTCATGTGTGGCATGACTCGGAGAGCATTCAGGTTTGTGCTGTTAAACTGTGGGTAAAATTCATGTAATAGTACTGCTAGAGAGTGCATATTTCCACAGAAAATGTACGGAGCTCATTGAGCTGCTCAAGATTTATTTATAGGAATACGATGAAGCTAATCAGCATCTCAACTATTAGATAAGAGGAATAGCCCATTCTCTCCCTCCTACTGTTTAAACAGGAAGAGAAAGAAACTAGTCAAAATGTTGAGCTGTTAAGCTGGAACCAGCGGTCGCCAAATCATGTCCTTGAGCTTCTTCAATTGGATCAGGAGGCTTCAGTCCCTCAGGCCCCTCAATAGGAGGATGACATCAACGCCCCAACATGACAAACCAAGAAGAAGAGACTGGACGGACAGACTGCTCCACGTTGTTCCACCTGGTTCCAGTGTTAATGGTACACTGTGCTACTTTATAGTGGTTTGCTGATGGTGAGGATGGACAGTGGTTGTTTTGTGCCGAGTCTCAAGAAGGTAACTTCCATCTCCAATAAGACAGTCTAGTGTTCAGTTTGGAGGTCAGAAGCTGGTGGAACTTGCTACCTCTTTCAGGAATAAGGCATTATCCCTGCTGAAAGATTTATGATCAGCATGATGTTCAGTGAACGGTCATAAACCAACTACACATTGACATAGTGGGAGTGTGTTCAGAGCCTGGAGCTCTGTCTCGCCTAATATGGGGGCCCCACAGAGATACGTAAACTATCAGGCTAGATATCATCGCGAAAACACAATATCTTATGCTATCAATGTCTTTCCCTCGACATAGTGAGTATTCGTCCATAATCTTCAACATTTAATACAACCACCTCTTACTCTGTCAGAGTGCTACAAATTGAACGCTTATTTCCATCGCTCTCTCCTCATAGTATCATCAACACAGGGATTAGTCTGGTGAAAATCCTTTGCACTGTCTCTGTGACGTGGAGATGTTTGCTTATATAGGAGCGAACCTCTGTCCAGAATACCCCAAATACTGCTTCAAGAACTCTCTACAACTGTATGAAGGTGCCATTACTCCTACCTCAATTCATTTTGTAATGTAGGAAAACAAACAATTCACTGTACTGATTCATAGATGGCCTGCATGAATTCTGTTAGTAACTTATGACTAAGGATATCAAGGTCCGTTTCGAGAAAAGTGCTTCACTACTTCTCACCTTCTAAGAAATACAAAATGAAAAGGACTATATACGATAGTCACATCATTTAATGTTCAAATCATTTAATTGCGCTGTGAATCGTGGTGTTTCAACAACTCGTGCATGTGATACCAATGAGTAGTCGCCTTCAGAACAAAACAGGGCCCTGCTCTCAGTATTCTCTCCATTATTCACTTCTCAATGCATTTAGTATATTCCCCCTTACCCTACCCTGTTACTTTCTTCACTCATCTGTGCGCAACGATGTGAAAATATCTTCTCAGATGAAAATACACCACTCCCACTGCTTCTCATCCGTCGATATCACAACCAAAATCCTCCATAAACTCCAGTATTTTTATAAAAAGTATTTTCCCTGTCAAGAATCTTGGCCGACTCTGATAAATCATATCATTATTCACCAAGGGTCTGGTTATCGTTAATTACAAAAAATGCGGATATTTTCCACATACCCGACGTCAAGTTATCTACCTTTTGGTTTTCTGTTTTTCCACTTTGCGTTCAGACAGATTACTTTACAGTCTCTAGGATGCCTTTCCATCATCTAAAGAGTTTTGAATGAACTTTTTCCTCCCTTGTAGAATTAAGGAAATGACAGTGCAGAAGGAGTCCATTGACCCGTCTTGTCTCTACGGCATTCCAAATGTGTTATCAAGTGTTATCAATTCTCCAACAGTATCTCTGCAGCCCTCTAGATTCATCATTCATCTTGTCCAGCAGCTTACCAACCTTCAGTAACACGAACTATTCCAATACAGAAACTTTCATAACTCTAGCTTTTGGAAGTTCCTCACTTTCGCCAATCACCCTGTTCTCTAACGTTTCCAAAAGTCTAGAACAGACAGCCCTACCAATCATCAAACCAAAAATCTGGGTCCGCTACGGAGATGACACCTTTGTCATCACAAAACGAAACAAGAGGAAGACACAGGAAACATCATCAACAACACCCTCACAGGCATAAAGTTCACCAAGGAGGAAGAAACCGACAACAAACCCGAATTCCTGGTCGTCACAGTCGAAAAAATGGACAACGGAGAACTACAAACCTGTATACAGAAAACCGAGAAACACTGACCAAATACTTAACTCCACCAGCAACCATCCCAATACACACACACGAAGCTGTATCAGAACACTGTTCCAACGAGCCACCACATACTGCAGCACAAATTTCCGAAAACAGAGGAGAATCACCTACGCAACTTATTCAAGAAGAACGGATACTCAAAAAATACAGTCCGCAGATTCCTCAGGAATAAACCACGACAAGCAGACCAAACACAGCCAGAAACCCTAACCACCTTACCACACATCAAAGAAGTCTCAGAAATGACAGTCACGCTACTATGACATCTAGGAATGCTCATAGCACACAGACTGACCAACACTCTGAAACAAAAGCTAACAAATTTAAAAGAGCCAGTCCAACCCATGGACGAAACCAACGTCATCGACAAAATTCAATGCAAGGACTGCCACAAACACTACGTAGGACAAACTGGAAGAACGTTAGCCACCAGGATACACGAACACTAGCTCGCCACAAAAAGACACGACCCTCTCTCCATCGTAGCCCTACACACGTATTAAAAAAAACACAATTTCGACAGAGAGATCACATCTATCCTGGGACAGGCTAAGCAAAGACGTGCCAGAGAATTCCTAGAGGCCTGGCCCTCCAACCACAACGCCATAAACAAACATACAGATCTAGATACCATCAAACAACCTCTCAGAAAACGAACAGGAAATGACATTACCACAAACCTAGGAACCCCATCTCGGACAAACATATAAACAGAAAGCAGGAGACAATAGCTTCGCTTCGCTTGGATGTCGCCACTGATGAGGTTACCTCGCCAGGAAATGAAACATCTGGATACCAAATCTACAGCTCAGCGAGGAAACCTATACCCAACTTCCAAATGATTTTCTGTTGCTTCCTCTGTGGAGACGCAACCAACATTTTTACCTCGAACAGAGATGGCCTCTGTCACGTAGCGAACACGTGAGAAGTTGACACTGTGGCATATTGGATAAATCACCCACACACGTCCGGAATGTTCTAGAACCAAAACATTTGTTGAGTATTGTCAGTACAGTCTTCTCTCTGGTATGAAATTGAAGTATATACTGAATGAGGTTACAAAGATCTGTGACCTCCACACTGTTGAAATAAACTGGCTTCTCACTTTGGACCTGGATAAGACACAACATTGGGAAATAACTAAAATGATAATGGAGTGACTTGGCCCTCGCTGTGACGTCACTGCAGACCCAGACAATTTGTAAATGCAGTGTGTGCGCCTTGTCCATTGTGGAGATAGAAGACCCTCAGATCTCCCTGAACAATCAGAGCAACTGACAACACAAATCCAAGATTACCATCCAGTGAACTTCCTCTGACTTTCCAATAACAGGAATAAGTCAAATCTCCACGTACATGGTACACCCGCTCAGTGTTAAAAATGTCATCCTCTCATGAGTTTACATTCCTGCCTAAGCACTGGCAGCCTGCAGTGGTTCAAGAAAGCAGCTCACCAACACCTTATCAAGGGCAACTGCGAAAAGGAAACATATACGGACTCAGAAATAACACTGATGAACCATTCGTGAATAAAAGACGATGACCACATTCAAGGAATAGAAACAGAGGAAAGATAACTCACTTTTTAAGAGGGGCATATACTGACCTTGGCATGATACTCAGGAATATGGGAAAAAGTGAAAAATCAGTGATATTATTCTCATATTTTAATTCCATCCCTGATGATTGTCAACAATTCCTTTGCTGATTCCTTTTTCTTTCTCTCTATTTCTTCATACATTCGACCACTCCACCAACATACATTACACAAATTCCCAGCGACTTTTGGACCTGACCCGTGATCAGTGTACTCAAAACTCTGTTTATCTGTCAACAGAGGTTGGAAAACCTGTCCATTTCCCCAGCACTCTGTTTATTTCTGTTTCAGATCGCCAGTATTTTTCTTTGTTTGATTTACCCTTTATTTTGTTATTTTACGGGATTTCAGCATCTCTGACTATGGCAGCATTTGATGACCATCACTAATTTACGTTGACCGTGACTGTTCCAGAAGGGTGTATAGAACCAAACACATTGTGATGGGTATGAATCACTCTTAATACAAACTCAGTAACAATGTTATATTTCATTACCAAAGGATATCAGTAAAACAGTAGGTTATTAGTCAAAATGCTGCTGATTTTATGGTTACAGTTCGTGAAATTTGTTTTTTTTTTAATTTCGGTACTTATTATTTGAATGTAAGTTCTGCTTCAGCTATGGTAGGCTTTTAAACAGGGTCTTTTGTGCAATGTCCTCTGACACTGAATTATCCAAACAGCGACTTTCCTACTCTGACACATTGTCCCCATTACGAAGTGAATTTGGAGACAAGAACAAGTTTGTGATTGAAATATGTGTAACTGGATCAGTGACCAGCAGAGAACTGGAACTGCAAAGTCTGATCTTCACCTTGGCTTAGATACTGGTTTAATCAGCAACTGCACTGATGCAGAGTTGGAGATTCGGGGTATTAAGGAACAGGTAGTGGACAGGTTTGGTGATGGAAGATAATTCAAGGTATAATTCAGTTCAAGATAAAAAAGGTGTTTGCTGTCTTGTTCTCAGACATTTGTGAGGAAAGGTACTGAAATATACATATAATGAATGGAGTTTATAATGAAACTAAATACAATAGTTTATTTATTTACCAGATATACAAAACAGAAAAAAAACGAATTTCAACATGGTTTCTGTAATTAATAAATGAGCAGAATTACAGGGACTTACCAGGAATACCAATAATAGCGAGGACTGGATAATAACCTGCCTGAATAATCAAGAGTACAGAATATATCAGTCTTGGTAAATCTGACTTAGCTCTGTGTATCCAGTAAAGACCTTCGGATATACGCCTGTGCGTAATTGTAACATTCCAGTCCATTGTTCTCAGATTCTGATCGATTGTTGGAATATTCCAGTCGAATGTTCTCAGATTCTGATCTCTCCTTGCCCTGTCTCTGGAGCTTCTGAACTCTGTTCGTGACAGAGTTGATGCATCTCTTTCTACACTGGCATAACACATTGAATGAAGTCCCTTACTAATAGGAGAGAGAAACCCTCCAGTGACACAGTTAGGATCCATGGAGGCTGACATCAATCACAGTCTCTGAACAAACAGTTCCACTACACTACAGAAATTCCAGCTCACATTAACAACTGGACTGGATTGGATGTCAACATCACTAAGAATTGATTTAATCTCCTGTCACTGATTGCTCTAGCGAAGTTAGTGGTGAGGAGAAATGATGGATGTTTTCTTTTCGCAGGCGATACGATTCAGAATGTTGTCCATTTACAATGCTGTAACCGCTTGCCTCCCTAAAAATCACACAACCAAGTTTTTGTTACTGTGCTGTTCTCTCCTGCGCTGCAACAAATGCCAACCAAAAGATTGTCAAATGACAGAGTTGCCCTGGCATTACAGAAGGATCTTGGATTTGTCTCGACGTTCTCTCACTGCCCTGAGAAGGCCACGTTGTTATATCAACCCACTATGCTGGTCAGGATACTTTCTCAATAAAAAGTCAAGCATCTTGTTGTTGTATTACTTGTTATAAAACAATAATTGACTTTTCTTGACTTCAGATCAAAGTCAAACGTGGCATGTACAAAGACCTTGTTCATTAAAAAACCATGGATTCATGAGTCAGGAACAGAGTGTATATACCATTAACTCGGAGACAGAAAGAAATGCGAACAGTGGCTGGAGATATTGCCTCAGTCATCGTCTCTCTTTCTGCCAGATAGAACGGAATGCAATGCGAACCAAACAGGATAAGTTGAAAAGGAGAGAAGAGTATGTTATGTATAAACTTAAATCACTGGATATACAAATCGATAAGGTTGAGCATATATACATGATATTCGGAATTAAAAACACAGACACAGAGAACCCAATGCGCAGGGTCATGTGAGAATACAGAACAACAACCATCAAGAAATAACTCATTCCGAGCTAGTGCAGAGATGATGGTCTCAGTAACTGCAACCTTTGTTGTAATTTTCACCTGGAATCCTAAATTGTAACAGTGAGTTATTCGGTCCATCGAACCTACACTTACCTCTGAAGAGCACTGCACCCAGAACCACCTGCTACCCTATCCATGTATGTCCTAAGGCTTTCCTGCCACCTCCCCTATCCCTGTACTCTCATAGACAACTCAAGTAGCTGCAGATGAGCAATTTAACATGGTCAATTATCTTAAACTTTACATGTTTGGACTGTGGGAGGAATCAGAAGCAGCTAAAGGAAGCACTTACAAACAAGGGAAGAATGTGAAAGCTCAATACAGGGACTAGACTATAAGGGTATAATTTTACCAAGGCCCTTAATGTTATACGACAGCAGCGTGAACCCTTGAGCCACCGTGCCACGCTCACAAATGCGTTACTGTGACAAGAAATACGGGGGAACATGGAAATCTGAAATGCAAACACATAATGCTGGCGAAATTCATCAGAAGATTCAGGATCGAAGAGTGAAACAGAATTGGCATATTGTGTCTGATGTGACTCTTTTCTGAAAAGCTCATATTGGTCTCAAAACGTAAATTCTGTTTCTCGCTGCTGAGATGCTGACAGATGTGCAAATGGTTTCCTGCGCTTTCAAGTGTCTTTTTTCTTTTCGGCTGGACATATATCTGTTCTAAAAGGAGATGATGAAGCTGCCATTTCAGTTGAATCTCAAGCATTTGGTAACAGAATTTGAACGTAAAAAAATTAAAAAAAACGTGTTTGACAATTTTCTCAATATCGTTAACGTCACAAACTGTCATAACTTGCCATGAAAATGTTGAAATCAGTGGCCATGATGTCGCACAATCAACCCTCTGAAGCTAATCGATTAAAGTAAAAACCCCGAATATTACCTCAATGTCATGTCCTTTCCTGATGTCACTGAGTTCGGACTCATCTCGCAAGTTCTCAAACATTATGAAACATAAAATACCTTGGTATATTTATACAAGACATATTCATCCATGAGTATTGAACGCACTAGAACGGGGAGATTGTAATTGTTAAACCGAATCATTTTGCAGAAGGTGACAGAGAGCTGTCTGAACGATGCACATACGCACACAACTGTTTTTAGGGACATTTAGAGATGTTTTTAACAACTGATAGTGAATTCATAACAAATTAGTCCCGAGACAGAATGACATGTAACTTGGAAGATAACTTGCTGAGGTTGTTTTTATTTACTGTTCGCAATCCTAGTGCAGAATATTCTCTAATTCAGATTTGTCATAATTTGGTCAGGGTCCATGACTTCCATCAAGTCCTGCTTCGATGGAAAGGGAGTTTACTCTTATGTCGTTGGTGGAGTGGACTCGATGGGCCGAATGGCCTTACTTCCATTACTATGTCTTATGATCTCACCTCAACTTACACTGGAAGCTCCGTTGAAAGAATAAAGAGCAAACTATGAGATGGCTGTTTCATTTAATAATGTCCTCAAAAATTTCAGAAGTAAATTGGGCACGGGCTTTTAATTCTGTCCGAAAATTTTTATAGGCAATAAGATTCTTTGGTTAGCTTTGTGAAAGAGGGTCGGTAAGAAACTCCATTTCGTATCAGTATTGGCCAAAACTATTCAGTTCACGGTGCAGAAGTAGTTGGAAACATATTATTGTCTGTAGCTGTTGGAAATTGATCATTCTAAACTCATCATTCATTAATGACCTGCAGTAGCACAGAAATCAGCAACGTTCAGCATCTAGGTGAGAGCAAAAAGCGAAAGTGATGGTCAGGGAAAGTGGGAATAATAGGCGAAGTGGAGTGACATACAGTGCAGGAGGTGTTAAGGGAGATGGTCAGTGGAAGCGACTGTAGCAGCAAACCGCACAATACAAGGGAAGTGTATGTTAAAGGAAAGAGTAGAAAGGCGAGGAATAATTATGACTGAAAAAGCATCAGTGGCAAAGAAAAGCCTGTATTTGGAAAAGTGAGATTGATGAACAAATATCACTGTTCAGAAAATCTTGAGTCTGGTTTCCTTTGAAAATTAAGAAAAGATTTCACCTACTTTTAAAATTAACACTACATTCTTGTTCATATTGTGCATTCACTCTGCATTTCTGTATGTCTACCAAGTGCACACAACATTTTCCTTTCTCCTCAATGCATTATTTCAACATGACGTCATTTTAAAAAACAATATTCAAAACGGTGGTTGTTTCTTCTATTAATTTGCTTCCAACTTAACCCAGGGATGAGAACGAGAAAATTGATCTTTTACCGAGTGTTTAACTGTAGAAGTCAATGCAAAATCTATTCTCATCGCTCTAGCTCTTTCAAGTAAACTTAATGAAAGTGGCTGTGTCCATCCTGTCGACGCAAAAAGATCTTCAGATCTGACTAGTGCAGTGAATGACATAAAGAATAAGCTGCAGGTGCGCATCAAACGGAAATGTTACAATGACCAGTGCCAAGAGCTTGTCTAAAATTGATGATGTACTAGCCTTATGCATAATACATTAAATTAGATTACTTACAGTGTGGAAACAGGCCCTTCATCCCAACAAGTGCAAAACGACCGCCGAAGAGCATCCCACCCAGACCCATTCCCCTTACATTTTATCCCTTCACCTAACACTACGGGCAATATAGCATGGCCAATTCACCTAACCTGTATATTTTTGGACTGTGGGAGGAAACCGGGGCACCCGGAGGAAACCCACGCAGACACGGGGAGAATGTGCAAACTCCACACAGACAGTAACCTGAAATGGTGAATTTCAGCACGGTTCTCTGGTGCTTTGAGGCAGCCGTGCTTACCACTGTGCCACCGCGGAGCAGAGTATAAAGGCAGAATTCAGCTCCATGTCCAAAACACTATTTGTAACTCCCTCATAGAAACCCTCAAAGGCATCACGCTACAAATTTACGAATGGTGAAAAAAAATCAGGAGAATGGTATTCTGACTTCTTCCTCTGTAACAACTTGTGTAGAACAGGAAGAAAATCAAGTTTTGTTTCTGATATTCATAAATGTTGATGGTTAGAATGTGTGCGATGGAGAGGGTGTTGTAGAATGATAAACAATGCTATAGTTGACACAATGCTTAGCCGGTCGTTCACAACCAGGAGGACCGTGTTAGGTTACCGGAGGGTACAAACAGATTGCTCAAATGGCCAGATCAATTACCCCCAAAAAATCTTAACGCTGGAATATGTGAATGCTGTACTTTGGAATAAAAAAAAAGACAAGCGAGTACTCAACAATGAAGATAAGCTAGATTTGCTTTTCGAGCAGAGAAGATTGAAGAATGAACTTGACAGAGGTCGTGAGTGGTACGGACAGAGTGAACAGACAGTAGTTCTTCCCCTTAGTAAATGAGTTAAAAACCAGTGGACAAACGATTAAAGTGAAATACAAGGTATTGTGAAAGTATTTGTGGAATCTGCTTTCAACAAAGAGGATGGTATGTATCCAGAATGCATTGCTTGGGAGGGTTGTTGAAGAAAGCAACATTACAAATCTTATAAAGTACTGGTATCATGAGTGACATAAGGTGAGAGGATGTGTTGGGTACGCTAAATGATATTAAGGTGGACAAATCCCCAGCACTGGATGGAATCAATCCCAAGTTGCAGATGGAGGTGAGAGAGGAAATAGCAGGGGTTCTGAGAAAGATCTTTGTCGCTTAGTTAAACACAGGTGAATCGCCGGAGGACTGAAACATTATTCATGTTGTTCCCCTGTTCAAGAAGGGTTCTCAGGATATTTCAGGTAACTACAGAACCGTGTGCCTGACGTCAGTGGTGGAAAAGTTGGTGGAGAAGGTACGGAGGGATAGGATGTATTTCTATTTGGTAGATAATGGTCTTAACAGTGAAGACAACATGGTTATGTGCGTTTGCGTTCGTGCCTTACCAACTTATTAGAATTCTTTGTGGAAGTGACCAAGTTCATAGATGAAGGATGTTATGTCTATGTCATATACTTGGACTTTGGTAAGTAATTTGATAAGTTTCCTCATGGTAAACTAATGAAGAAAGTAAAGTCACGTGGTGCCCACGGTCTTCAACCGAGGTGAATTAAGACCTGGTTGAGCAATAGGAGACAGAGACTAGATGTTGAAAGGAGTTTCTCGAAATGGAGAAAGGCGACCAATGGTGTTCCGCATGGATCAGTGCTGGGGCCATTGTTGTTTGTGATATAAATAAATGATTTGCAAGAGGGCATTGATGGTCTGATTGATAAGTTTGCAGACGACACGAAGATCGGTGGAGCAGCAGAAAACACAGGGGACTGTCAGAAAATACAGGAAAATAGAGATAAGTTGGAGATTTGAGCGGATTAATGGCTGATGGAGTTCAACTCTGGCCAAATGTGAGGTGATGCATTTTGGGAGGTCTAGTTCTCGAGCGAAGTTTAATGTAAATGGAAGAGCTTTGCGAAATGTCGATGACAAGAGAGATCTGGGAGTTCAGATCCATTGTACCCTGAAGGTGGCTGCACAAGCAGATAGAGTGATCAAGAAGTAATATGGTATGCTTGCCTTCTTCGGACGTGGTATTGAGTGATAAGAGCTGTCACGTTATGTTAAAATTGTCTAACACATTGGTTCCGCCGCATTTAGAATCCTGTGTACAGTTCTGGTCACCACATTACCAAAAGTATGTGGACGACTTGGAGTGGGTGCAGAGAAGGTTTACGAGGATGTTGCCTGGTATGGAATGTGTAGCTATGAAGAAAGGTTGAATCGGATACCTTATTTTCATTTAAAAAAATGGAGGTTGAGGGGGGACCTGATTGAGGTTAACAAAACCATGAAAAGCAAAGACAGGATGGATAGAGACAAGCATTCTCCTAGGGTGAAGGAGTCAATAACTAGAGGTCACGCTTTCAATCTGAAAGGTAGAAAGTTTAAGGGGGTTTCACGCGGGAAGTACTTCACACAGAGGATGGTGGGCGTTTGGAAGGCATTGCCAGCAGAGATGGCAGAGTCAGGCATGGCAGTTTCATTTAAGATGCGTATGGACAAATGCTTGAGTAGGTGGGGAGCAGAGGGATACAGATGCTTAGGAATTGACTGACAGGTTTGGACAGTACATTTGGATCGACTCAGGCTTGGAGGACCGAAGGGCCTGTCCCTGGGCTGTAAATTTTCTTTGTTCTTCTTTGTTCTTTGTTCTTTGAGATGTGGAGGTGTGACATTTTTGCCATCAGAGGTGTGGCTGAGGGAGAGCAGGACTCGTAACTCAGTATTCTATTGTACAGGAACCATAACCAGGACAGAAGAGAGGGTAAAAGTGGAGGTGGTTTTGTTTATTAATCATGGAGTTACTAATTTAAGGAGGGATGATATCTTGGAAATATCTTCAAGCGAGGCTTTGTGGTTGGACTTTAGGATTAAACCGATGTCAGACAACTGCTGGGGATATATTATTACTCACCAGATGAATGAAAATACAGGAGCAGATATAAACACAAATCATTGAGGTGTGTAAAACAGTAATATGATTATTATACTGAGATATTTAAATTCCCAACATTTATTGGGCCGTGATAACTTTTATAATAGTAGCCAGATGGTTTGAAATTTATTCCAGGGAGTTTCTTATATTAAAATGTGGAAGCCGCAACAAGGGATGGTAGAATACTGGGACCTCATTGTGGGGAGTGAAGTCAGTCAGTTATTCTAGGCAAGTTTGAAGACCATTATAGGACCAGTAACCATGTCTCATACATTTTAAAATTGTCCAGGAAAAGACAAATCAAAAGGGCAGAGAAATAAAATGTTTTTGGATTGTAGAAGCAGATTTTATTTTTTAAAAATGACAGGAACTGGCGAAAGTGCATTTATATCTGTTTAACATTGCAGCAGAACAGCGTGAGATGGGATCATATGATTTAAATTGAAATGATGTCAGTGTCGGCCCAACATGTTACATCGAAGCTGAAAGTTTGGAAAACCAGCACAGAGACCCTGGTATGTCGACAAATTTTCAAAATGGAATAACAAATATAAATGAAAGCTTAAAGCAGGTATAATGTGAGCCGATCAGTGGAGGATCAAGAAGAGTACAAAAAGTGTGGCGCTGAACTTAAGAAAGTGAGTAGAAAAACAAAAAGGTGATGTGATAAAACATTAACGGGTAAAATTAACAACAATCCAACGATATTGCATCGTTTTGGAAGGGATATTGTTTATAGCATATTCGGCTGAACTGATAACCTTGTCTCTTGCACCTGCAGTACAGTGGAGACAGTTTTCACTCAGAAACCAAGAGATAATAAAAAACGGAGGAAAACATGTGTCAACGAAACCTGCCTCAGCGAGCGAATTCGCTCTTGCAACATTAATGGAGAGCGGCAAACCTATTAACAAACAACAGCGCCCTGCGTGGGTCTCGATACAACACCATTGAGATTAAAGGTCTCAAGCTCTACCGACTTAGTGTACCAGGACAGGATTGGTGTTGGTTAATTTATCATTTCATACTGAGTTTAATTCAGCTGACACGGCAAATTTCAAAAATCTCGTTCATTCCTCCCCATTGCAAATAACATTATCCAAGTCTTTCAATTCTCAGATTTATTCCTTCGGACCATTACAATTCATTTAAGCCTTGCCCCGGGATTTTCGATTCTCTGTTACTATTTTCATATTTTGACCCTGATCCTTATGTCACCGAAGTGATTCCCAGACACTCTGGCAGACTGCAAATCAATCGGGAAAATACCTTGGGAAACCAAATCATTTCTGATAAGAGTGTAGGGAATCCCATCTGCTGAAGAGACAGAGTCCTCACAATCAAAACTTTCTTTGTTCTACATCCCTACAAATTCTGATTATAAAATGTTTTAAAAACAGGAACAATCTTCTGAAGGCATTTCCAATTTGATTTAGAATTTTTTACCCTTTCACACGGTAACAGCTGTTCCTGAGGAAGAAGTTTCCATGAGCTGTGTCCCAGGGCTGGGAAGGAAGCCGCTGGTTGAATCTGCAGTGGCCCCTTTCTGTTGGCAGCAGGGGCTTGTAGAGAGTAGGGTCATATTTTGCTGAACGTGACCGTCTCACTCATTGCAGACTCAGGGTCAATCATGGATGAGTTCTCGTGGTTGTATTGTCAGTACATGGTCGATCTCAATACTTGATGTGAAATATTTGAGGCTCTGTGCTCTTTTTGGGCTTGGACAACCAACATTTCAGCCAAATGCTCTGACCATTTGAGACACAGCAACTGGCAGCAAAATTGTGCGTGTACACATCCAAACGCACAGTGATCGAGAGGATGTGGACAGCAGTAGTTCTCATTATTTTAAGAATCAGTTGCTCATGTTCCCGTGTTTATCGCAGAGAGGGTGAGAGACCCGAGGAGTAACAAACACACCCACAAAGCAATATCAGGACCTGTGCAGTTCTGTCATAAAAAGCTGCCTGCAGTGGTTCTATTGCAAAGTTGGGTTTCAAACCCACGACGCAATAGAGACTGGATTCTAAACCCAGCACATTACACGACTCTGGATTACTGGTGCTGGAAGAGCACAGCAGTTCAGGCAGCATCCGAGGAGCAGTAAAATCGACGTTTCATGCAAAAGCCCTTCATCAGGAATACAGGGTTTCTCCCGAAACGTTGATTTTACTGCTCCTCGGATTCTGCCTGTACTGCTGCGCTCTTCAGCACCACTAATCCTGAATCTGGTCTCCAGCATCTGCATTCATTGTTTTTACCAACATTAAACCACTCGGCGACGTTCCCTGAGGATAACTAAGCGCCAACCCTGCCAAGACTAATGTTTCAGCAACGCTTCACTTCAGGTAATTTCCCCTGAATCTTTCTATGAATACCTTAGCATAATTAAAAAAAATATTTACAACGATTTGAAAGGTTTGCACGTTTTGGACATTATTGAGAAGCTGAATATTCTTCGACAGTTTTCCCCGGAGCTTCAGGCCTGAGGGATGTCCTTGGAAAAGTTTACAAAATCATGAGGTAGACGAGCAGAGAACATAGTCAATCTACACTTTTTCAGCAGTCACATGAGTTTACAGTGAGATAGCATAGGTTTAATGTGAGAGCAGTAAAATTTGAAAGGGACTTGAGCGACACTTGTTTTTAATACAGACTGTTTTGTGCGTGTGGAATAAATTGCCACATTTAGTAGCAGAGTTTGATGCACTCACCACACTTCAAAGGCATCTAAATGGGTATGCAGACAGTAATTGTTCGGAGAGATAAGGGACAAATATTGGCAAATATGTTTAGATTAGTTACGGTCATCTGTTCAACAGGTGCAAGGTGGATAGGAAGGTTTGTTTCCGTGCTCGGCAATTCTGTGACACTCCAGTACCTGACAACAGTTTGAATAGACCACTTGCAAAACGCATGCTGTTTGTTACTAAGTCAGCGTGTTTGAATTTTATTTTTTTCTTGAGGCGTAATGTTTTGAAATGACACAGAGAGGAATGTTTCCAGACATTTACAGACAATGACCATTCTCCTTGATACATTCCCAAGTTCTCCATCAAATAATTTCATTAACTAAAAAAAACCTCACAACTCTCCAGTGACTCCAAAAACTGACAGCTCTTCACGTGGACCAGGTGCAAAACTCAAAAGGCAGAGTCATTATCAGACACGCAAACTCATTACTTCTGTCTGTGGGGCAGTGCGAGACGTGTATGTCAAGAACTGCTCACACAAATAACACCGAAGCAATTCTAAACGGAGCTTCCCGACATTCTGGAGATTTAGTGCATTGCCAAGTAACAGAAAGTTCTCAATTAACATTAAACAAAACAGAAAAATGTAGCATGCAATGTGAATATTACCAATTATATTCTCGATTAAATTAGGTCAACAATGCGCTGGTGCCTCCATCTGATCGAGCGAGCCCATCTCCAGCCTGCCTCACCAGGACAGTAATGAAGGAAATGAGAAAAATATAACAAAGTTTCACGTTGCGATTGCCCACCTTTTAGCCTCAACAACAAAAAACGAGGGAGCAGATTCAGTGGAGGATCTGACTTCACAACAGCGGTGAAATAACGAAGTCCACTCACTTTCAGGGAAAACTGTGAACAACTCACATTGTCCAGAATATGAATACACAGCGCAGGCTGTTTAATTCCCATATTCCACTGCTGTCCCGAAATTCATACGATAATGTACCTTTCAAAGAGAGCGTTTGTAGCTGTGGAATGACAGTGGTAGCTGTTTCCCCTCGCTCTTACTGCCGCCCTTGGTCGTGTAGGGGCTGCAATTCTTATCTTACACGCGGTAGTTGAGTGTGCAATTCTCTGTTGTGGAAAAGCGGAGTGTTTTGGAGCAGAAAGATGTGAAGCTCGGATGCTTCTGGAGTTCTTGTTGAAATGTTCGGTGACGCTAGGAAGATGGTTTGCAGACTTTTCCTCCCTTTCTGGGTGACATTCTCAGTGCTGCAGAGGTTCCTGTGAAGCACTGCTCTCATGTTTTGGTACGAATTAATTTGGTTTCATTCCCGCTGCTTCCGTTTGTTGGAATTGCAGGTTGGGTCCAACGGATGGAATCCGTGGATGAGTGCCCTGCTTCCAGGAATTGTCTGGCTGTCTTCTGCTTGCCCTGTCCTATTATTGTTGTGCTATTCTAGTCGAATGTGTGGCCCTTGCCGTTTGTACGTATTGCTACTAGGGACTGCTGGACTGACGCCCACACAAATTCTTTGCCAAGAACCAATATCCACCCACCTTCATTCGCAAATGCATGGCACACAAAGTTCGCAACGAGGATTTGATATGAGGTAATGTTTAAATCATGCTTCCCTGTGTTAAAAGCAAATTCTGGAAAACGATATCCAGACTCCTCCGAACACTCGGACATATGACAGCACAGAAACCGAGAGCCTCACTCAGACAACAACTCACGAGAAACCAAGGCCCAATACCCATCATGTGCAGGTCAAACGTGGTTGCAGAGATTCCACGAGAGACTGCATGAAACACGACATAGGAGAAAGATGCTGACAACTAGAGAGCTGCATTCATAATTTCATCTGGACTGTAAACGCCTCGGACAGATGTTCCTTGAAGTTATGCACAGAATATTGAATGTCTCTGATCCCAGGGCTTGGAATTCGGATGATATGACCGTCTGCAGCACTAGTTACTTCCTTGCGTGAGGTAACTCCTGATGGAACACATGTCACACTCTATTGCTCATTGAGAAATACATCCAAAATAGGAGCTTAGAGCAGCATTTCTGTTGTCCTTCTGGTGCTGTCCCTGACATGCCCTGTGGCACTGCACTTATTCTGTGTTTTCTGAGGGTTTGTCACATGGTTCCACGATCGTATTATGGGCAGTAATCTGCATTTTCGCTTCAATAACGGGTGTGTGAAGCGGAGGTCCACCATTCTCTATTCTATTTTTCTCTTCTTATGCACAACTGCACTACAGAAAAGGCTCAATTAATATTGAAAGATGATATACAGAGGCGTGTGAAATACCAAAGTTTTAATGACATTTATGCAATGGTTTGTGATTACCTTGATTCAGGAAATAAGGATGGAAAGTCTGTTTGGCTGGAGTTGAGGAACAGTGAGGAATGAACTCACAAGCATGTGTAGTTTACAAGCCCACTCGCAGTAACCACAAAGCCAAATAAATCGTACAAGGGGAAAAAAAATGCGTGTGAGTGACAAAAATGGCAATAGTCATGCGGGATCTTAACTTCCCATCTAAAACTCTCGTTCCATTGTAAAAAAGTTTGGAGAACTAAAATCAAAAAAATCCCACATGTCCCATAAAACATCACGAGGGATATCTTGGTAATTGATAACTCTACTGGTGACTTAATTTTCCGATTTTCTTGCAAAACATCTCTTTAATTGTGAGCATCAGAAAAGGCTTTTGTTTGCCAGCAAGAAATAAATATTTGATTAACCTTTGTTGGTTTCATGTATAAGAACACTGAGACTCCTCTGCACCGCACTTCTTTTGCGTTTATATCGATTTTAACACTAGTGTGTCTTTTGATTCTTCCCAACAAAGTATATGACCGCATTCCCTACATGAAACTGCATCTGCCTAGAATACTCCAATTGTTGGAGGGAATCCTGAGGAACAGAATGTACATGTATTTGGAAAGGCAAGGACTGATTCGGGATTGTTAACATGGCGTTGTGCGTGGGAAATCATGTCTCACAAACTTGATTCAGTTTTTTGAATAAGTAACAAAGAAGCTTGATGAGGCAGAGCAGTAAATGTGATCCATACGGTCTTCAGTACGGCGTTCAATAATGTTCCCCATGGGAGACTGATTGGCAAGGTTAGATCTCATGTAACAGCAGTGGACGTAATACCGAGCCTTGTGGTATGCCGCCAAGAACTGGACACCAAGAAGAACATGTTCCAACAACTACAACACCGTTTTCTATTGGCAAGCCAATTACTGATCAAAGCTGCAATCTCTCCCACAGTTACATTCCTCCGCATTTTGTATAATAGCCTATTGTGGGAAACTTATCGAACAACTTGCTGAAACCCATATACACCACATTAACCGGCTTACTGTCATCTACCTGTTTGGTCACTTTGTCAAAAAAGTCAACAATATTCGTCAAGCAAGGCCTACCCTTCAAAAAACCGTGCTGACTGTCCCTGATCAGATTATTCTTTTCGAGATGGTCATAAATCCTATCTATAATAACCTTTTCCAACACGTTACCAACAACTGCAGTGAGACTCACTGGTCTGTAATTACCAGGGTTCTCTCTACGAAACTATTTGAACAAGGGAACAACATATGCTATGCTCATTCCACAGGCACTATTCCTGTAGACAACGATGATTTGACGATCAATTCCAAAGACTCATCAATCTCTTCCCTTGCTTCCTAGAGGATACTCGGACAGATCCCATCCGGCCCAGGGGACTTGTCTGTTTTCACACTCTTCAGTATTTCTATCACCTAATCCTTGTGAACCTCAGTATCTACTACACTAGACACAAGTATCTATGTATCTTCGTCGCAAACATTTTCATTTTCTATCGCGAAAACTGTCGAAAAATATTTATTTAGTGCTTCCCCTATCTCCTCTGACTCCATACAAAACTTCCCGCTATTATCCTTGATTGTCCCAAATTTAACTCTCGTCATTCTTTTATTCCTGACATACCTATGGAAAGCCTTAGATTTAACCCTGATCCTATCTGCCAACAACTTCTCATGTCTCCTCCTGGCTCTTCTCAGCTCTCTTTTTCGGTCTTTCCTGATATCGTTGGAACCCTCGAGCGCTCTAACTGAGTTTTCACGTTTTGTCCAAACATAAGACTTTTGTCCTTCTTCACCAGGCATTCCACTTCCTTAGTAAACCACCGCTCACGCGTTCTATATCTTCCTCCCTGCCTGACAGGTACATACTTATCTAGGACACACAGGAGCTTTTCCTTGAATAAGCTCCACATTTTAATGTGCTCACCCCCTGCAGTTTCCTACCCGATTCTACGCTTCCTAAATCTTACCACATTGCATCGTGATTTCCCTTCCACCAGCTGAAACTCTTGCTCCGTGGAGTACAACTATCCCTTTCCATCACGAAAGTAAACCTGAGAAAAATGTGATCGCTTTCTCCAAAGTGCTCACCTACTTCCAAATCTAAAACCTGGCCAAGCTCGTTACCCAGTACTCAGTTGAAAGTCGCTTCTTCCCTTGAAGGCATGTCTACATACTGTGTCAGGAAGCCCTCCTGCACACACAGGACAAAACCTGACCCATCTATAGTACTCGTACTGTAGTGATCCCAGTCAATATTTGGATATTGTCTTGAGTGTTCCAGAGTGTTTCATTGTCCCAGAGTCCAGATGAAGCTTGTATTCCTCACGTACAGGAGCGAGAATTCTTTCAATATCTCAGATCAGTTCCTGTCCCGAGAACATCAGAGTCAATGTCCCTTCCTCTACTCGGGCCGACAGTTCACACTTCTTCATTCTCCTCTGATCCCATTTCCCAAATTGTTTCTCAAGATTTCCAAAGCTGGGGCCTAAATTATATGGTTTGCTTCCTAAACATTTTTCCAACTGCCAACTGACAATATGTTCACAGTTTCTCTTCACAATCCTCTGGCTTGCACCATGTCCAAGGATGAGAAGTCCCGTTTGGTGGAGGGAGTTGCTAGGCTGGTGAGTTTCACTTTGGAACAAAAATGGATAAGTGGCAATTTCCTGCTGTTGTTTGTAATGATGGGAGAGGGAGCGGTGGGGAATGAGCACTCTGACGCGCAGGAAGAAGTGTTGCCACTGACCAGAGTCAGAGAACAGAGGACAGGGATTAAAGGAATCTAATGAAAAGCAGCACTTCTGCTCAGGACGTTCAATAACAACTGCAGAAACCCGATGTGTCGGGCAGTGTATCTGGAAAGAGAAACAGAGATAATGTTTTATGTGTGGAACACTTCTGATGAAGAACTCGAGTTTCCTAAGTCTAATCAAATTACAGGCCTGGTTGGCAAAACAGGCTTTCGGAACTTTGAATTGTTCCAGCATGAAAGCATTCATAATGTATTCAGCAGGATTTAAGCCTACGTGGGGAAACCCCAATGGATTTCTAATCCATCGCCTTAACCACTCGGCCATGACTATACAGAGGGCTGGACCCTTGAGCATTGAGCAAATCAGCCGTGATCTCATTGAAAGCTGCCGCTGACTTCAGTTAAATGCTTCCATCTCCTTTCATACCTTTGCTGTCATTTGTAAGGTGCGAGACACCAATGTAAAAGAAGAAAAGCACAAAGTTAGGAAAAGATATTTGCAGTCAAATAGAGTCATAATTATTTATTGAAAGGAAAATCACACTTGACAATTTGCTAGATCTCTTTGCGAACATGACCAGCAGAGGTAATCAAGGGAGCTATTGATCTGAGTATTCTTGGACATGAAACAAACAAAGGTTAGTGACATATTCATTTCTTTTTCTGGCGAACGAAATGGTATTTCCTGATGGTTACAATGAAAGAGATGGTTCCCAATAAAAGACAGAGATTAAGACGCATGTAGATATACTTCAATGTGATAAGATTCACTTTCCGCCCCTAATTACCCCAGAGATGGAGGGGGGTGCGTTACGTTTCTTCACTCTTCAACTCCACAGCATGGAGATACAGACATGAAACCGCAAACGATGGAGTTCTTGAATTGGGAACCAGCGACACTGAAGGAACTAGGCAAAAGTGAGGACTGCAGATACTGGAAACCTGATTTTAGATCAGAAAATGCTGGAAAAGCAAAGCAGGTCAGACCGCATCCGATGAGCAGGAAAGTCGACGTTTTTGTTGCCAGTCTTTCTGCGTTCCGCAAACAATTTTCATTTTTGGCTCAGATTTCCAGCAACTGCAGCTATTTGTATTATGTTAACCTTCATAATGTTTTGGTCAAAACCAATGACCTGCTAGCATCGGAAAATCGGCAGAAGTACTGGTACACCGATATGTTAGCTGAACAATACAACCATTCCATGAGCGGGAATAAGATCCGGGCCACGGTGCTGAGAGTACCGAATCCTCACAAGTAAATAACAAGACAAGGGGATAGATACTATCGTATTTGGTGTAAATAAAACACCCTTTATGAACATTTTCGTTGCAGATGATTTTCAACTTGTATTCTTAGATTTACAAAGTGGGAAAAGGCCATTCCACCTGTGTGCATTGTGGCTAATCAGAGAACCATCAATTCTATTCGCAGTTTCCAACTTTGGCCCAAAGTCTCGTGTGTTCTAATGTTCCCAGGGCAAATGTCAATGACTTTATGCTGTGTTCTTAAATGGCACAATAATGGGGCAGATGTACGACACTTCCACAACGACTTGTAACTCTTTTGAGGAACTCATGCTCATTTTGACCCACGAAGGGAGACACACAGAAAGATACCCCCAAACCGACAGAGGTCTCCATTGTGGTGAGCTGGAATTTGAAGTGGAGAATAGGACAAATGCAAATTTTAAATGCAGAAACACAGAACTTCACAGGGGAGCATCAACGTGTACCACAGTTAAAGTGCGACATTCCCCCTCGAGCCAGGTAGGACTCGAACCTACGATCGTCTGATCCGAAATCAGACGCGTTTTCCATTACGCCAGTGGCCCAAGAGACAAGCTGTGCATTGGCAGAATGTCGATATGTAATGCTATGGACTTTCACGGAATCAGAATTAAAAAGGTGAACAAGCAGCGAAGATAATCACCAACACTGCTTCACTTCGAAGTTTCCAATTTGTGAAGCAGTGCCTTTCACTGGCAAAGGAGAAACATTTGTCCTCAGCTGCCTGCTTCAGGGTCGCCTCATTCTCTGCTGGAAGTTTCCATCGTTTTATTCGTAGTCACGAAACGATTACATGATCCACTCCAGTGAAAACGTGTCATGGTATCGTCCAAGCAAGACCCTACCGAAACACAGCGAGAGACATCCGGTCATTTCGAGCTCAGGATGTGGAATTAGACGAGATGCGTGACACCTTTTATTGGCGCCGCCACTTCACTGTAAATTAGCGGCTCAAAACGAGCCGTTGTTAGCATCAGCTTGATTTGAACCTTCCTGCAGGGCATTTGCTTAACCACTCGACCATGACTACAGACAGCACACCCCCATGAGCATTGACCAAATCAGCCGTGATCTCATTGAAAGCTGCCGCTGCCTTGAGTTAAATGTTTCCATCTCCATTCATACCTTTACTGTCATTTTTATGGTGCGAGACACCATATTAAATGAAGGAAAGCACAAAGTTAGGAAAAGATATTTGCAGTCAAATTGAGTCAAAATTATTTATTGAAAGGAAAATCACACTTGACAATTTGCTAGACCTCTTTGCGAACATGACCAGCAGAGGTAATCAAGGGAGCTATTGATCTGAGTATTCTTGAACATGAAACAAACAAAGGTTAGTGACATATTCATTTCTTTTTCTGGCGAATGAAATGGTCTTTCCTGATGGTTACAATGAAAGAGATGGTTCCCAATAAAAGACAGAGATTAAGTCGCTTGTAGATATACTTCAATGTGATACGATTCACTTTCAGCACCTAAATGCCCCAGAGATGGAGGGGGTGAGTTACTTTTCTTCACTCTTCAATTCCACAGCATGGAGGTACAGAAATGAAACCGCTAAAGATGGAGTTCTTGAATTGGGAACCAGCGACACTGAAGGAACTCGGCAAAAGTGAGGACTGCAGATGCTGGAAACCTGATTTTAGATCAGAAAATGCTGGACAAGCACAGCAGCATCCGATGAGCAGGAAAGTCGACGATTCTGTTGCCAGTCTTTCTGCGTTCCGCAAACAATTTTCATTTTTGGCTCAGATTTCCAGCAACTGCAGCTATTTGTATTATGTTAACCTTCAGCCAAAACCAATGACCTGCTAGCATCGGAAAATCGGCAGAAGTACTGGGACACCGACATGTTAGCTGAACAATACCAGCATTCCATGAGCGGGAATAAGATCCGGGCCACGGTGCTGAGAGTACCGAATCCTCACAAGTAAATAACAAGACAAGGGGATAGATACTATCGTATTTGGTGTAAGTAAAACACCCTTTATGAACATTTTCGTTGCAGATTATTTTCAACTTGTATTCGGAGATTTACAAAGTGGGAAAAGGCCATTCCGCTTGCGTGCATTGCGGCTAATCAGAGAGCCATCTATTCTCGTCGCAGTTTCCAAATTTGGCCCAAAGTCTCGTGTGTTCTAATGTTCCCAGGGCAAATATCACTGAATTTATCCTGTGTTCTTAAATGGCACAATGATGGGGCAGAAGCACGACACTTCCACAACGACTTGTAACTCTTTTGAGGAACTCCTGCTCATTTTCACCCACAAAGGGAGACACACAGAAAGATACCCCGAGCCGTTGTTAACATCAACTTGATTTGTACCTTCCTGCAGTGCATTTGCTTAACCACTCGGCCATGACTACAGACAGCACCGCACCCTTGAGCATTGACCAAATCAGCCGTGATCTCATTGAAAGCTGCCGCTGACTTGATGAGTTAAATGCTGTTTCACAATGGCACAGAGTCAGGGTCAATTCCCGCCTCAAACAACTGAATGTGTGGAGTTTGCACATTCTCCCCGTGGCTGTGTGCGCTTGCTCTGGTTTTCTCCCACAGTCCAAAAATGTACCTGTCAGTTGAAATGGCCGTGCTAAATTGACGGGGTAAAAGGAGAGGAATGCATTTGGGCTCGGGCGGGTCGGTTTGGAGTTGCTGGGCTGAAGGGCCTGTTTGCACATTGTAAGTATTCTAATCTACAGTAATCAATGACCAAGATACAGCGCACGTTGTTCGATGGGGGCATTTATGACTTTTCGATTGTTTTTCTTCAAAGCTTCTTTACAATTCAAACGGGAGAGGAAGAAGGAAAATGAATGCCTCCCATAATTCTTGCCTTCTTTTATCATTCACAGGCGGTATTTTTTCCTGTACTTTTTTTTATACATTGTAGTTACTGTTAGTGTTCTTGTAAGCTACACCGGCTGGTTTCCTCTTTCCTCAATGTTCTTTCATTTTCTTAGAATCCCTAAAGTGTGAAAACAGGCCCTTCAGCCCAACCGGTTTATACTGACCCTCCAAAGAGTATGCAAACCAATCCCATTCTCTACCCTAATACTATACATAGACCTTTGTCTATTGCACCTAACATCAACATCCCTGAACACAATCACAATCCCCTAACCTGCACAACTTTGAACTGTGGCAGGAAACTAGAACACCCAGAGGATCGAACCAGGTTTCCTGATGCTGTGAGGCACCAGTGCAAACCACTGAGCCACTGTGCCATCCAGGACGGAAATATTATAAGGCCACAAATCTATAAGAGCAGAAATGAAGCCATTCGGACCATCAAGTCTGCTCCGCCATTTGATCACGACTGATAGATTTTCAACCCCATTTTCCTGCTTCCTCTCAGTAACCTTTGATCCCCTTGTCAATCAAAACTTATCTGTGTCTGTTTTAAATATACTAAATGGAACATAGAACAGCACAGAACAGGCCTTTTAGGCCGTGATGTTGTCCCAAGATTTAATCCTAATGTCAAATGTAGTAATTTAACCTACACACCCCTCAACTCACTGCTATCCATGTGCATGTCCAGCAGTCACTTAAATGTCCCCAATGACTTTGCTTCCACCATCAGAGCTGGCAATGCATTCCATGCATTCACAACTCTCTGCGTAAAGAACCTACCTCTGACGTCTCCCTTTTACCTTCCTCCGAATATCTTCAGACCATGACTTCTCGTACTAGTCAATCCTGCGCTGGGGAAAAGTCTCTGGGTATTGACACTATCTATTCCTCTCATTATTTTGTACACCTTGATCAGCTCTCCTCTTTCCTCCTTGTCTCCAGAGAGAAAGATCTAAGTTCTTTCAACCTTTCTTCATAAGGCAAGCTCCCCAATCCAGGCATCATCCTGGTAAACTTTCTTTGCACCCTCTCCAAAGCCAGTGAGCTTTCCAATAGTAGGACGTTCACAGCTGGACACAATATTCCAAGTGTGGTCTCACCAGGACTTGTAGATCTGCAGAAAAACCTCACGGCTCTTCAACTCGATCCCACTATTAATGAAAGCCAAAATACCATATGCTTTCTTGACCCCCCTATCCACTTGGGTGGCAACTTTGAGGGATCAATGTACTTGCGCACCCAGGTCACTTTGTTCCTCCACACTGCCAAGAATCCTGTCTTTAATGTAATATTCAGGATTCGAATTTAACCTACCAAAATGCATTACGTTGCATTTATCTCGGTTGAACTCCATCTGCCATTTCTCAGCCCAGGTCTGCATCCTGTCTGTGTCGCGCTGCAGCCTACAGTAGCCCTCTATACTATCGACGTCACCTCCAACCTTTGTGTCATCAGCAAAGTTACTAACCCACACCATAACCTCCTCACCCAAGTCATTGATAAAAACTACAAAGAGCAGAGACCCAAGAACACAGCCGTGTGAGATCCCTCTCAACACTGTCCTCCAAGCAGAATACTTTCCATCTACAACCACTGTCTGTCTTCTGCCAACCAGCCAATTCTGAATCCAGATAACCAAATCTTTCTGTATCCCATACTTCCTGACTTTATGAATGAACCTTCCATGGAGAACCCTATCAAATACCTTGCTGAAGTCCACATGCACCACATCCGCTGCTCGGCTGTCATCGACCTGTCTTGTCACCTCCTCAAAGAAATCAATAAGATTTGTGAGGCATTACCTGCCCTTCATGAAGCCATGCTGACTGCCTTTAATCACACAATTCTTTGCCAAATAGTCATAAATCCTATCCCTCAGAATTTTTTCCAAACTTTGCTGCCCGCAGACGTAAGACTGACTGGTCTCTAATTGCCAGGGATTTCCCTATTTCCCTTCTTGAAATAAGGAGCAACATTCGCCTCCTTCCAATCCTCTGGGACGACTCCTGTGAAGAGTGAGGAGGGAAATATCCTCACCATCAGCTTAGCAACCTCCTTTCTTGCTTCCTGGAGCAGTATTGGATAAATCTGGTCTGGCCCTGGGGACGTATCCATCTTAATGTTTTCCAAAATAGCGAGTACATCAACTTGATCAATCTTGATCTGATCAAGACTGATCTGGCCCAGCTCCTCTACGTTTCATTCACAAGGTCACTTTCCTTGGTGAAAATCGAAGCAATAAACTCATTTAGGTCTAGCCGTATCTGCTCAGACTCCACGCATAAGTTCGTACGCAATCCCTGATCGGCCTGACCTTCTCCCTGATTATTCTCTTATTCCTCACGTATGAGAAACATTCCTTTGGATTCTCCCGAATCCTTCTTGCCAAGCCTTTTTCGTGCCCCATCATGGCTTGCCTCAGTCCTTTTCTGATCTCCTTTCTAGCAAGCCTGTAATCCTATAAAGCTGTGCTAGATCCATCTTACGTAAGCTGCCTGCTTCCTTTTTACGAGACGTTCCTCTGTTCTTGTCATCCCAGGTTCCTTAATCTTACCCCTTCTTATCTGCCTCAGAGGAACAATTTGTGTATTACCCGCAACAACTGCTTCTTAAATAGTCTCCACATGTCTGCTGTGCCCTTTCTATGGGACAATTGCCCCCAGTCTGTACTTCCCAACTCCTGTCTGATAGCATCATAATTTCCTTTTCCACAATTAAATATATTCCCTCAGAAACTGCTCCTTTCACTCTCCCAGACTATGCTACATGTGAGGCAGTTGTGATCACTTTCACCAAAATGGTCGCCGACCGTGAGTTCTGATACCTGTCCTGGCTCGTTGCCGAGCACCAAATCCAAAATAGCCTTTCCCCTCGTCGGTCTGTCTACATACTGAACAAGGAAACCCTCTTGAACACACCTGACAAAACCAGCTTCATCCACACCATCTGCACTTACGAGGTCCCAGTCGATATTGAACAAATTGAAATCACCCATAACTATAATCCTGCTACATTTGCATTTTTCCAGAATCTGCCCGCCTATAGGATCTTCAGTATCTCTACTGTTGTTAGGTTGTCTGTAGAAAATCCCCAAATGCGGTGACTGTTCCCTTGCTGTACCTAACTTCCACCCATACTGACGCAGTCGGCAAACCTTCCTCAACAACCTTCATTTCTGTCACTGTGACGCACTATCTGATTAGCAATTCTACACCCTTTCCTCATTTTCCACCCACCCTATTCTTTTTTAGATTAGATTAGATTACTTACAGTGTGGAAACAGGCCCTTCGGCCCAACAAGTCCACACCAACACTTCATGGAGCAACCCACCCAAAACCATTCCCCGACATTTACCCCTTCATCTAACACTACGGGCAATTTAACATAGCCAGTTCACCTAATCTGCACAGCTTTGGATCATGGGAGGAAACCGGAGCACCCGGAGGAAATCCACCGAGAAAATGTGCAAACTCCGTACAGACAGTGCTCTGAGGTGGGAATTGAACACGGGTCTCTGGCGCTGTGAGGCATTAGTGCTAGCCATTGGGCCATCGTGCTGCAGCAAAACATTTTTAAACGTTCTAAACCCTGGAAAATCAAGCAGCCATCCCTGCCCCTGTGAAACCTACGTCTGCGTTATGGCCACGACCTCGTAGTCCCAAGTACTGATTCATGCTCTAAGTTCATCACTCTTATTTCGGACATTGCTTACATTAAAGCAGACGCACTTTAACTGATCCCTTTGTTTCATCGCGTGAGAAACATTCCTGATAGGTTCAATATACCCTGTCACTGTCCCGTCTGCAAATAACCGCCTCTCAGACATGTGGTCTTATTTCTACCTCCCGCCGAACTAGTTTAAACTCGCCAGAATCACACAAGCAAACCTCCCAAACAGATCATTTGTGCCCCTCTAATTCAGGTGCAACGTGTCCTTCATGTACAGGTCCCAACTTACCCAGAAGATATTCCGATGGTCTAGGTATCTGAACCCCTCCCTCCTGCACCGTCCTCGCAGCAATGTGTAAAGTTGCATTCACTGACTGTTCCTCTTCGAACGAGCTCGTGCCACTGGTAGCAAACCTGAGATCACTACTCTACTCGTCCTACTCTTCAGCTTCCAAACTAACTCTCTGCAGTCATGTTTCAGATCCTCACTCCCTTTCCAGGCTATATCGTTGGTGCCAAATGATTTGGTTTCCACACCCTTCTGTGGTAAGGAATTCCACAATGTCACCACTCTCTGGCTCAAGACGTTTCATCCTATCTCCGTTCTAATGGATTTCCGTTTGCTCTAAGCCTGCGCCCTCCTGCCAGTGCAAACGTCCTCCCAGTTTTGTCTGTATCCAGGTCATTCAGTATTCTGTAAGTTTCAACTGGATCCCCCCTCATCCTTCTAATCTCCATCGAGTATAAACCCAGAGTTTTCCAATGTTCTTCATGTGATAAGCTTTGCATTTCTGATTAACATTCTCTTGACACACACCAAGGCTAATACATCCTTCCTGAGGTATGAGGCACAAAATACTGGAAATCTGGTCAGACCAGAGCCTTATAATGCCTCAGAATCCCCACGATTATATGCTACTCCTCTCGAGATGAATGACAACATTGTATCTGCCTTCTTGACTACTGACTCAACCTGCATGTTTATCTAAGGTGAATCCGGCGCTTGGAATCCCAAGTCCCTTTGTTACTCAGATTTCTGATATTTTCCCCATTTAGTAAATAGTCCACGGCTGTATACTTCATACCAAAGTGCATGACCTCACACTCCCCCACATTGTATTCCATCTGCTACTCCTTTTCTCACTCTCCTAAACTGTTGAAATCTTTTTGCAGGCTCCCTGCCTCGTCAATGCTATATGCCCCTCCAACTATCTTTGTATCATCCGAAAACGTAGTCAGAATACCTTCTTTCCCACCAGTCAGATCATTAACCTAGAAAGTGAAATGTTGTGGTCACAACACTGACTCTTATGGAACACTGCTAATCACCGGCTACTATCCTGAGAGGGACAATCTTATCCTCACTGTGCCTCCTGCCAGAAAGCCAACCTTTTATCCATGCTAGTACCTGGTCTCTGACACCATGGGTCCTGATCTTACTCTGCAGCCTCCTGTGCGATACCATATCAGAGGCCTTCTGGAAGTTCAGTTAGGTAACTTTCTCAGGTTCAACGCGTCGTTACCTCCTCAAAGAATTCTCTTTATCCTGACAGCAATGTAGGTTATTGAAATGGGGAGCAATCATAAGGAAAGCGTCATTCCTACTGACAAAGTGGAGATGTTCCTCAAAGCAGTTTCTGTTTGGTTCACTAATGTAAAGGAGACTGAATTGTGAGCAGCAATGACAGGAGACTGGATTGAAAGTGTACAAGTGAAATGCTGTTTCACCTGAAAAGTGTATTTAGTTCCTAGGACAGTGAGGAGGGAAGAGGTGAATGGGAAAATTTTGCAGCTTCTGCATTTACATGGGAAGGCGCCATGGGGTTGTGGGGAGATGTTCGGGGTGATGGAGCGTGCCACAGAGGAATAGTCCCTGTGAAATACAGACAGTGGATGGGAGGGGAAGATGTGTTTGATGGTGCTGTCCTGCTGGAAGTGGTGGAAGTGGCGGAGGATGATTCTGTCAATCCAGATTCGAGTGCAGTAGGTAGTGAGAACAAGGGGAGATATATCATTGTTCTGGGAAGGAGGGGATGGAGTGAGGGCAGAAGTAAGGGAGATGGGGCAGTCACAGCTGAAGGCTCAGTACATGACAGTGAGGGGATTTTTCGTTTGAGAGAAAAGGATGTCATGTGGGAAGCTTCCCACTGGAATGTGGCATCATCGAACAGAAATCACAGAGCCAGAAAAACTGAGAGAATGGAGTCACTCTCCATGTGTTCAGCCACATACATAGGTTCCACCGAATGACGGAAAAGATCAAGGTATTTCAAATGCAGATTTATGTAATATATCTGGTCAAATACGGAGTGTGAAAATAGACACAGGTGAAGGTCAGCAGATGTGTGGGGGTGGGTGAACATTTAAGCAGGTACTGCTTAATAATGCATAGCTATTATTGACTCTAATCAAATAGAAGATGATATGAAGATGTGAAGATGAACCACCCATGATGCACAAAGGCTGTGAAGGATACTAATCAATCACAAACTAAAGAATTCAAATTGCTGAGTTCCAGCGTCGGCCACATTTGGGAAGTTTACTTTTGGAACCAGAAGCAGATTGTATAAAACAAAATACAAAGAAAATATTCCAAGATTGGAAAAAAATATGAAAAAAAACTAACCACAAGAGTTTTCTCATATCGAATAAAAAACGTTCATGATGTATGTGTGAACCTTGGAAGAAAGGCAGGAAAGAATATGTGGGACACCTGGAGGATGTGACTGGGGAACTGGTTTCAGGGAACAGGCAGCGAATTTAAAGCAGTATTTTACATCTTTTCTCTCAGGGGAAGGCACAAAGAGTTCCAACATTATAAACAAAATTGTAGTCAGATGAAGGTTTTGCACTGTCTCTAAAAAAACGAACAAGGCGTTTCTCAAACAGAAAGGACCAAGGGTAAACAGCTTATCAGCAATTCATAGCTGGTTTTAATAGAAGTGTTTACAGATTGACTGGTAGCACTGTGTGAAATATTCCATAACTCTCGGGATTACAGGAGTGTTCCAGTGAAACTGGCGAAACTCCAAAGTGGCGCCTGTCTTCAAAAAGGGAGTGAGTCTTCAAGTGTTTAGGTTCTCTCTTTGTTTGAATAGTAGAGCATATTTGAGAGGATTAATGGCCTCATGATGCACTTCCATCCTGAATGATATTAAAAAAAAGTAGAACTCTGCCCCTTCCTCTGATTCGTTACATAATGGGGGATGAACATTTTGCTAAATTTGAATTATTTTGAAAATTATCTGGAACATTGTACAAACGACATCATCCAGAGAATTCTAGAAACTGTACCCATAAGAACATTTTATAACCATGTGGGGATATTGAGCAGGTGAGAGAGAGAGAGAGAGAGAGAGAGAGAGAGAGAGAGAGAGAGAGAGAGAGAGAGAGAGAGAGAGAGAGAGACAGAGAGAGAGAGAGACAGAGAGAGAGAGAGACAGAGAGAGAGAGAGAGAGAGAGAGAGAGAGAGAGAGAGAGAGAGAGAGAGAGAGAAAAGGTGCTCCATTGCAGTGGTGAGAGTGATGGAACCTTATTCTGGGGAAGGCGCTAACAGATATACAGTGAGTGTGAGAGAGTAGAGAGAATACGATGACTCTTATCCTGACAGAGCGGGGGAAGGTGCTTTTCCAGTATTGCTAGACTTTTCTTGGACCGCAGATACTGCACTGAGCTGGGTGGTGTGCTCAGACCAGGCTCGGTGGTACTGGTGGTGCGGTTTTCTCTGGGAAGAGAATGGTCCCCCTCTGGACTAGACTATTCACCAGGAGCTCCGTGCCCCTGTGGACAAGCTGTGGTGTAATTTCCCCTTATCCGCCATGCTCGGTAAACTATTCAGGGCTGCTCTAAACCGAGAAAGCTCAACCGTATGCCCATTGGCCTTTAAATGATATCAGCTGTACCAGGGAGCACTGAACATCCGGGGCATCCGGGAGATGGTCTGTACCTCCAGCCATGATGCATTGGGAGAAACGGGCTGGTATTGAATGAGAGGGACACCATGGGGTGGGGTAGATAGTTAATGAGGTGAGTTCGATAAGATAACACCAGGAAACTAGCTCAGCCTCGTGCAGACAATCCCCCTGTCACACTCAAGGAAAATGGCACTGAGACAAATTATTGTTCGATTCAGCCCAATGAGTTGAAGACTCTGCTAATCCTACTCCCAGTTACAACACTGCAGGACAAATACTTTTCCAAAACCCTCCATCATCTTAACTTACACCAATATCCTGCTCACCCATCATTCCTGGAAACAGTGGCCTATATTGCAAGATGTTATCGAAATGTTTTCATTTCACAATTTTTAAACCTACCGTCAGATCCTTCTCTGAAATTCTCTCTCAATCTCCCCCTGTCTTTTAATTAAGCTCCTCCCATCTGTTGGTATTTAAACTGATTCCCCCGACATCTTTCTCTGCAAGTGAGTTTCACACCCACAGCAAAACCATGTCATGTCACAATGGAGATATGGAGCTGTAAATGGAGGGAGCTGCACATCCTGTCACTTCCAGCATGAGCTGCAAGTTTCCCCACGCTGGGCAGTGATCTAACACAGTGTTACTGAACAATGCAGTGATTGGTGTGCACAGCAGAGTATGCTGGGATGGTAACTGCTCCAGGTTAATGGATAAATTCACTGCACAGCTCCCCATACTGCACAGATATCCAGTCCGTGTGTGTGGAACAATGCCTTTGTGTGTTCTGCACAGTGCCCTGTGCTGAAAAGATCATCTAATCCACGTTTATAGATCAGTGCACTGTTGGACACATAAGTAGTAAACTGGTGAGTTCAAAATAGTGTTCGATCCTGGACGGATTGCTGAACAGTACATTCACGTCTGATCTTCGCAGTGCTTCATGCTGTGCAGGTATCTCATCTGGGCTTATACGTGTCCGGGCTGGATCTGATAGGTGGATTGAGTATCCGAGATAATTCCTGACATGATTATTACTCTGCTAGGTCGGCCCATTCCGCTGGTAAATGTGTGGTGATATGTTTGAGATAGAATTTACTTGGTCAACATATTTGACATTAAGCAAAACACAATTTTTTCCAACACTGTCGATAAAAGACCACAAAAGGAAAAGGACCTTTCAATAGCTTAATTCTGTTGGAAAACGTATCAGAATAATAGTTTATTTAACGAATATACAGTAACT